>NC_133618.1:366507367-366612367 GCF_048593235.1 Sminthopsis crassicaudata
CCTAAAGACTTCCAGTAATAGAGTGCTGCTCATTACCTGTCAAGGCAGCTCCTTCCACACTGAACAGGTCTGTTAGAAGGAGGAACTGCCTAGGAATCTAGGCAAAATCTTTTCCTCACCCCTCCTTGTTCTACCCTGTAGACCCAAACAAAAGACTAATCCTCCTTCAACAAGAAATCACTTCACATATTTTGAAGATAGTGAGATCATGTCCTGCCTCCACTGTCCCTCTCTCCCTATTGGAATTTGGCATAGATAGATGAAAACAACATATAAAGGCACAGAAATATTTATTTATACCACACATATTTCTTATCCTAAGAGAATATTAACAACATCTCCCATGAATACAGTACTTGACAATTTCCAAAGCTCTCTCACATGCATTATACATTAATTTCATCTTCCCAGGAAGGCCTCCCACTGCTAGGCCTAAAAACATCACTTGGGAAGCCAGCCTTTCTCCTTAGACTTGTCTGGCTTCTATGTTAAGCCAAGAAGGCACTTCTAATTTGAAAGTCAGAGGACCTGAATTCAAATCTCTGCCATGAGGTATACGATTTCAGCCTGGCTTCCTTCACCTCTCAGGCAGTCTGGTTCTCCTTAATCCTAGTGCCTTCTTCCTCTGATTGTCTTCAATTTATCTGGTGTATATCTTGTTTACTTACATAAATCTTCCTTTAGACTATAAGCTTCTTGAGAAAATGGATTGTTTTTGTCTTCCTTTGTATTTCCACTATGGTGGAGATTTAAATTACCCCACTTACAATAAGAGAGAGACTGAGGCAGAAGTCTGAGCCAATGGTACTTTGTTAAATGATTCATGGTCCCCTCTAATGAAGTGGATCTCAGATCTCAGATCTCCTCATGATCTGAGATACCACCTCCTTCCAAGATCCTGTTTTTATATTTCTATATGTCTAGTCATTCAAGAACAGCTATACCAAATACAGAATAATTCCATTGATTCACAGATGTGATGTAAGTTAAAATAAGCAATGTCAGTAGGGTCACAAGTTGAATAAAGCAAGCAATATCTCCATATAGAATGGACCGGCTTCTCTTTAATTTGGTAGGAGAAAATGGTACAAGCTATCACAATTAGTCATTTAAGTGATCATAAAATGTTCATCTTCTCCTATTGGACAAGTGAATGGTCCAAAGACACAAAAATATTTTAGAGGATTTTCCATGTGGTTGTGATCTCTCCCACACTAAACTTGGTCACTATGGCAAGGCAAAAAAAAAAAAGGGTGGGGGTGGAAGGCCTTTAGTTAACTTCCTATAATTAAGCAAGTGAATTTAAAATCTGCAGCTCACAGCTCTGGGTAAACTAAGCTCACTTTGATATGATTCTATCAAGTTGTTTAATTCTAATTGGAATAGAGTAGGGTAAAAAATGAATTATTTCTCTCAGTGCTTAGTCTGAGTAGAAGTTTTATTGTTGGTGGTGCTGATGGGTAGTGGTCCTTCATTTACAAAGACAACCAGTGACATCACAGTCTTGACTCATGTGTGAATTGGATTTAATTGAGACAGAATTGCACAGAGTGGTCAGCCTCATTCTCTCTTCCAGAGTTATCTAAGTCCAATGGCAAGACAAGAGTCAGAATGGCTGATAAAAGCCCAGGATGCAAGGATGACCTTGGTGTCTTGGATGTCTGGCCAAGCTGACACTGCCTGCTTCAGCCATCTTCACAGCCATTAGAACTGATTGTTCTATCCATCCATTCTGCTGGAGAAGGTCTTTACATGGTTGGGTTAGACATTTCCTTAATTTACTGATGGGTTTGAGGACTATTCATTATCCTCAAGCTGATTTGGCGCATCTGCCAAGACAGTTTTTATCAGAGTGTGTGCATACTATGGCTTCTTGAAATCACAGATGAGAGTTAGGTGACAGTGGACACCAAAGACGGATGAGCAGCACTGACAAGGGCATGGCAAGCCCTTGGCAAGTCCTCCCTAAACACCTGAATGACCCTGAATATTTAACAAATGTTTTTTGAGTTGATTTCATTACTTCTAGGTTTTCTTTTTATTATTTGTAAAATGAGGGATGTAATTTCTCAGATCCCATCTGATCCCAAATTTCTAATTCTGTGATTCTTCCAGGAGCAGGTTCTCTCAGGGTCAATCCCTAAACTGTCCTCTCTGATCTAAGGCCCTGTAGTTTCCATTTTAAGCTATCCTGTTCATCTTCTATAGGAAACCTCTTAATTCATTTATCTTCCCTCTGTTGTTTCCATTTGATAATGTGAATAACTTGCTTTGTATATATTTGTTTACATGTTGTCTCCTCCACATAAATTCATCCAGAACAGAAACTGTTGCCTCTTTTGCAGTGCCTGGTACATTGTAATCATTCAGTTGTCACTTTGTGACCCCATTTGATATTTTCTTGGCAAAAACCCTGCAGTGGGTTTCTATTCCCTTTTCCGGTTCAATTTACAAATGAGGAAACTGAGGCAAACAGGGTAAGTGACTGGTACAGGGTCAAACAGTTAATAAGAGTCTGAGGTCCAATTTGAACTCAGAAAGATGAGTCTTTAGGTGATAGTACCTGAGAGCCAGTAAGATCTGAGTTCAAATCCACTCTCAAAATACTTATTAGCTGTGTGATTCCAAGCAAGCCACTTAACTTCTATTTGCCTTATTTTCTTCATCTATAATAGCACCTAGTTCCCAGAATTGTTGAGTCTGAAGTGAGATCATAATTTTGAAGCACTTTGCAAACCTGAAACTGCCACATAAATGCTAGCTATTATTACCTGTGAAATGAGGATAATAGGACTTTCTCTGCTGTCCTCTCAAGATACCTCTAAAGAAATCCCATAAAGAAATCCAAAGTGTGAAGTATTTTGTAAACTGGGGGGGCTGTAAAGAAGATTCCCTAGCTGTGGCTCAAAGTCCCCTGATTGAACCAAGAGCAGGACTCCCAGGGAAGTTTTGTCACTTGTAGCCAGTATAACAACATACACACATGTTGGGACACGAAGTGGGAACAAAATTACAGAATGTTGACTGAGAAGGCAATGCACACTCCTCAGTGTAAATGAAACTGACAGAGGGAAGTACAAGCAATAAAAGCAAGCTTATCAGCAGCCTCCCACCCCTGAGACAGTACCAGAAAGGCTTATCTTCATTCTATTCACATCACAGTATGTAGATCTTAGACTATCTAACATGGAGTCTCAAGGCTACATACTCTGAGAGCTTTTAGAAATGGGAAAACTGAGTCACATAATATGTCCAATAATACATAAGGAGTAAACCCCAGGGTCAGAATTTGAACTCAAGTTTTCTAACTCTAAAGTCAAAATCTTTTGTCATTATACTTCTGAAAACCTGAGGAAGATTGTAAGTTCTAGGACCTGGAAAAGAGAGGTAGGGAGATGGAAGGGAGGGGGAATGACAGCAGAAAGACCACCCATTAGAAGCGACATTTCTAACAAGGTCCTAAGGAGGGGCTTTACTGATCACAATTAGAGATATTTTTGGCATGGAGAGAGGGGGATAATTATACCTCAGACACACATAAAAGCTGAATCCTAGCAGCTACAGGGTTGAGAAAAGAATCTTTCCCCCAGGGTCACCCATCTAGTCCATTCCTAGGACATTTTTGTATGTTGCCGTAGCACAAAACACAAGCAGCTGGAATGCATCAGATTCCTAAGGGGTCAGCAGCTGGTTGGAACAGAAACCTTAGAATGTCAGAGCCTAAGAGATCACCTAGCCAGGAATTCTTAACCTTTTCTTGTTAGTGTGCTGAAACTTATTGGTTCTTTCTTAGAATCATGTTTTTAATTCATGAAAGAAAATGCTAAATTTTGTTATACATTAGTGAAAATAAAAATGTAAACAACCCCCCATTCAAGTTCACAGATCTTCCCCTAGAATCTATTTTTGGATGCCTAGTGTACTTAGACCCCAAGTTAAGACTCCTAATTTAGAAAAAAAAAAACCAAGACCTCTGCTGAATGTAGTTTGTCATTTTTTGGTCCAGGAATTTGAGCCATTCACACAACCCATCAATCATTCAAAAAGGCTTGATTCAGCCTGTTCAAATCTATGCCCATCTCTGCCTAACAGGTAACAAGAGGAAGAGGAGAAAATGGGAGCTAGCCTACAGAAAGCCCACATTCTAGGGGAGATAGAGAAAAAATAGACTCAGGATCTGGGAGCTCCCAACATTGGAGAAAGAGAAATACATCCAGTTTCTTCCCTCAGGGGAAGCTCAGGGAGCTCTTAGTCTGGGAGAAACATCCAAGGAAAGGAAGATCTAGACAAAAGAAATAGGAAGCAGGATCATAATTTTATAGCTAGAAAGGACATTAAAAGTCATCTAGTTCAATTCTTTCATTTTTTCAGAGAGGAAATAACAAAATCAGGATTTGAACCAGATCTCTTGACTCAGGGCAACTGGATGGCTCAGTGGATTGAGTACCTGGCCTGAAGTCAAAAAACTCTTTGTCCTGAATTCAGATCCTTCCTCAGATACTTAGCAGCTGTGTAACCCTAGGTAAGTCATTTAACACTGCTTGCCTTAATTGCTATACCTGCAAAATGAGCTAGAGAAGAAAGTATCTTTGCCAAGAAATCCCCAAAGAGGATCATGAAAAGTCAGATATGACTGAAAAACAATTGTTGACTCTAAATCCAGCCCTCTTTGGGGACAACTTTGAGATGTTTTAGTGAAGAATCAAGAACTCTTAGCCAAGACCAGATTTCTTCAAGAGAACTCCAAATTAATGTGGTTTAAAGGAAAATGTATGCTGGAGTAAGGGTACTGGCTCACAGTGTAACTTTGAGCAAAAATCCTCTCTAGGATTCAGTTTCCCCATTTATAAAATGAGGGGGTCTAGACCAGAGCATCTTAAGGATCTCTTCTGACTCAGAGATTCTGTGATTTCCAGATTCTGCCCTTAGGAAACTCCTGGAGGGGGAAACATGGCTCATGAATAGAACTACCAGCTAAAGCCAGTGTGTAGTGTGACCAGGGTTGTAGGTGCAATTTAAGTTCCAACGAGGGGAAGTATAAGAAGGACTGAAGTCCACTGGGAACAGTTATTAAAAGAAAATGTCAGGTGTGGAGAATTTTGAGAAGAAAAGAGAATGGAAGATATTCCAAAAAGAGGAAGCATCCTGACTAGAGTGGGGGAAGGATTGTTGTGGAGAGAGAGGGAAGAGATGACAGGAAGACAAAGCAAGGAAAGGCAATAACAACAACAACAATAATGATAATAATAATAAAGATGGAGAAAAAAACAGTAAAAGTCCTAGAGAAAAGATAAAAAAAATACATCTCAGAAGCAAAGATGTGAAATTTGATATTTTCACTTCTTTGGTCATAAGGAGAATGTAAAGTAGAGGTCAGGGATGAAATGACTATCATATAAAGACAAATGTCTAAATAAAACATATATTAAAAAAAAACGTAATGTCCCTCTCTAGTGATTATTATATCTTTGGCTCTCACCATTCCCTACTCCTTTAGCCATTGACTCTGAGGGAGGCATAGTAGCTTGTGCTCTTCATGTTATAAATAAGCATTTGAAAAAGCTTTATTCAACACTCAGTGTTGGGTGCACTAATGGTCAGTTAGTAGTTTGCTCTCTCTTGTTCATGCTTGCAGAAACCAGTGTATCACTAAACACTGCTCCTAGCCCAACCTCAAGCACCTACAGATTCTCAGTTAGCATTTTCCCCTCTCCTCTCCCCTCTCTCCCTCTTTCTTTAGTCAGCTCCAGCCAGATCTAATTTCCTCATAGGGTCAAATTCCTGGACAAAAATGCAATTTCCACCTAATCAGAGAGGGCCACCTATCTATATGATTCTTAAGATTAAGCCTCCCAGTAAACAGACAGGGAAGACAAACAGTGTACACATTGCTTATCTCTTGTCTTTGTTTAAAAAAAAAAAAAAAAAAAAACCTTTTGAAATGAAGAGCCTAGCCTTCTCTATATCCCTCAGGACCTGGAACCCTAATCCTATTTCAGCACTGGGAGTGGGGGTAGGGGAAACCTATATGTCTAAGAGGTCCATACCCTTTCTTAAAAATATGTACTGATAAATAAACTCCTTCGATGAACTAGCCTCCCAACTGCTTGTCACAGTCTGGATAACAGGCATCTCTGTTCTGAGTATCCTGCCCTCAATATAGCTTTAGATTACATTAGCACATTGTTGATTCATATTGAGCTTGCAGTCCACTAAAGCCCCGAGGTCTTTTTCTCTCATTGTTAAGAAGCATTTCTTTATCTGAAACTTGCCTCTCTATATCTTCTACCAATTGTTCTTGGATATATATATATTTTATCCTGTGTGAGCCTCTCCATTTACCTCTATCAGCATTCATCATGGTCCATTGTTCTAGCCCCAAGAGATCTTTTTGGCTTCTGCCTGATATTCAGGGTGTTTTAGCTTTGGGTCATCTGCAGATTTGACAAGCATACTAGATAGATCTTCATCCAAGTCACTGATAAAAATGTTGACCAGCACAACCAGGGGCCAGGGCAAATCCCTGGGGTACTCTGCTAGAGGTTTCCTTCCCAATTGACACCAAAAGATAATAACTACCCAATGAGTCTGATCATTCATCCAGTTACAAACATACCTAGCTGTTCTGTCATCTGCCAGAGTCCACAAGGAGAGCAAGAAAAACTGTTATATGCTATCCTTGAAATCTAAAAAACTTATGTCTGCAGTGTTTTTCTAATGGATCAACCCAGTAACAAAGCTAAATAAAAAGATGGAAAGAAAGTTAGTGATCTTGAGCTAGTCACTCTCTCTCCCTGTTTTTTTATTCATCTCAAAAATGGAAGGATGGAACAAAACCTAAATACATTTTTTCAGTTTGAAAATCCCATGTTCTGCAATTATAAGGTTCTTTCTTTGTAAATTTCAGATCCCAAATCTCAGCAGAGAAAACCTTACCTGAGTTTTTCTGAACTAGCCATTATACTACTCCTTATTCATTCCTCTAGCCATTTAGAAATAGAATTCTGGAATCTCTGAGTAGGAAAAAAATATTTCAGAGGTCATCTAGTCTAACCCCAAGGAAGAGGAGGAATTTCCTATATAGCTTCCCTGACAAACAATTATTCATAATCTTCTAACACACTTCCAATAACAAGTTTTTTTTGGTTTGTTTGTTTGTTTGTTTTTGGTTTTTTGTTTTGTTTTGTTTTGGTTTTTTAACCTATTTAGGCAGCCTTATCCATTGTTGGATAGCTCCCATTGTCAATCATTTTTGCTATGTGTTTTAGCACTGATAACTCCTGGGTGGATTAAGTAGAGGATCTGAGGTCAGAAAACCTGGATTCAAGTTCCATTTCTAACACTCATAGGCCCTAGTATTACAGAACTTTTTTTTAAAATACTTACTTCCTCCTCTGTAAAAGGGAGATAATAACCCTTGCAAAACCTACTGGATTATGGATTGTGAAGAAAAGAAATAGTATAAACTTAAAATGCTAAAGAAATGTGTATATTTTTTACCATTGTCCTTATGTCATGACTATACCAAAGATCTATGACTTTAGCCCTATAGGGATAAAATTTCCACCAATGCAGATTGCAGCTCATCTATGACTTAATAGATAAGGCTAATTTAAAGACAGATATATAGATATAGATAGGCATATTTATTTTTTAAAAATCTGATTAAACATTCTTTAAGAAACAGTTTACTAAATAATGGTGACAATATTTAGGCTTGGAGCTCAGGGGTCTGTTTAAGTTGATTTTCAGGTAATATGTCCTTTATTTAAATTCACTGATAGGCTACTTTGATCACTGACTGTCAGAATCATATAACCTCTGTCATTAGTTCAGTGGAGATAATAAAGAAGAGTTCAGAAGAGTTCATTCTGTGCCTAAAACTTTTTTTTTTTTTGCTTTAACAATAGCAAAACACATAGGATATTTTCAGGGACACACAATACAAAAGTATTCAACTGTCACAAAAAGGACTCTCATTCTCCTTTTGTCAGGACACTAAATTCTGCAAGTATATTATAAGGAAGGACTAGTTAAAAATTATAGCCTTGGAGGACTGCTCTCTCCTTTTTATCTCCTATCTTCTCCTATATGCAGTCTCAGAGAAGGAGAGAGAAGTACTTTCCTTGTGACAACTACTGGAAACAACTACTGCTGATCCTTACACACACACACACACACACACACACACACACACACACCCTCCAGCTCCCTACCCAGTTTTATGCAGCAACATCTGCTCTGAAAAGATGAAAGGAGGAAGAGGAGCTGAATGTGAGGTGTCATGGGCCCCAAGAAACATCTTTGAATTTAAGATTCCACTGCCTGGAATGAGGAAGATGGAAAGTTTATGCCCAGCTGGCCTAGGCAGGAATGGCAAGCAACAGCTGAAAGAGGCCGGGGGCTTATTTAATGTGTCCTCCAAAGCCTGCAGCTGCTAGGACTATATTAAACTCTCCTCAGAGGCCACCAAGTGGCAATGGGAATTAGTTGCTAGTGGAAGGTGAAATTCTTTTATAACCCTGGAGTCAAAGGACAAAGTTTCTCATAGACTACCGGGAAAAAACATAGGAAGGTTTTTGGGGGGATTTTTGTGGTTTTTACATATATATATATATATATGTATATAAGAGAGAGAGAGAGAGAGAACACTTTGTAATCACAAAAACTATGGAAGAGAAGAGGGCGAAGGGGAAAGAAAAGATCTATGATAATCATTTCTATGTATTTGAAGACACATCATCATGGAAGAGGGTTAGATTTGTTTTGTTTGATCCCAGCAAGTGGTACCAGGAACAGTGGATGGAAAGAGACAAATTTACTTCCCTGATGTCAGGAAAAATTCTTAAAATTAAAGTTGTTCAGGAACCTTCCTTGGGAGGTAGTGGCTTCCCCTGCCCTGGAGGCTGTGTATGGTCATATGCCAGGTAAGTATGTAGAGAGAATCTCTATTTAGTTAAAGTGTAGATACTTCACCTTTCAGTTTCTGAGATTCTGTGATGCTATAAATGACTTAAGCTTTACAAATTCCTGGGCAAGAATGATTCATGTTCAGGTGTTGTTTCCCACTAGCCATTTATGAGTCCTATTTGTTATCTTCAACCTATAAATAAGACTTCTTTAAATACTGTGTGCTAGGTGTTTGTGAGTGAGTGACAGCAAGGAGGGGAGAGGAGGAATGGAGTGTCATAGAATGTCATAGAATGAGGCTTCTAGATTTCTTGGCAGGAACTAAGGAAACAGGAAGATGAGAAGTTCCCCCTGCCCCAAAGGCTGTCCTACCCATTTGCATGAAAAGTTAACATCTTTAACTGACTTTCTCCAAAAACTATGGTGGAAAGGCCAAATCTCCTCTTTATTCTTCTTCCCTCGGTGGAATTAAGTATGAGGAGGGAAATATAGCAGGTATTCAGAAAATATCCACCAATTTTTTAAACAACATTTTGGTCCAATTATAGAAATGACTAAATCTAGGACCAGAACAGTTAACAGTTAATAGAAAAGGTTAGTCTGTTTTTTAAAAAAATGTTTCCAGGGGCAGTTAGATGATGAAGTAGATAGAGCACCAGCCTGAAGTCAGAAGGACTCTGAGTTCAAATCTGGCCTCAGACACTTAACACTTCCTGACTGTGTGACAACCACAATTATCTCAAAAAAAAAAAAAAAAAAAAAAAACCCACAATTCGTTGAAATTGAAATTAGCCTGGAAAACACTTTACATTGAGTATTAAAAACACTCAGAAAATGTTTGTTTGATTGAATCAAATTGAAAATCAATGGTGTGCATATGTGTATGCATATATATGCTATATATGTGTGTCTATGATCTACATATATATATATGTATAAATGTGTGTAAAAAATCCACTATCTCTTCTGATTCTTACACTGCTACATGATATTATATGTCACTGCCTATCTCTCAGTCCTAGTTTTCTCAACTGAAAAGTGGGAGGGCAGGGGCAGTAGGTTAAATGATCCCTAAGATCCCTTCCATAATCTAAATTTACACAACACTTGATTGCTTTATTAGAGGCTCCTGTTAGATTCTTTTCTTCTAGAAGGCAGCAAAGGGTATAAAAAGAAAGCACGGGATATTAAGTTTTTTTTTTTAATCTAGATTCTAAAATCTGAGAAGACTTACATGATGCAAAGTGAAGTAAGCAGAACCAGAAGAACATTGTACACAGTAACAGCAATATTGTACATAATCAATTATAATTATTTTGCTATTCCCAGCAATACAATGATCTAAGATAATTCCAAAGGTCTTATAGTGTAAACAGTGCTATCCATATCTGGAGAAGGAACTGATGGAATCTGAATACAGACTGAAGCATACTATTTTTAACTTCATTTTTTCATGTAGTTTTTTCCCCCTCTGGGTTTGCGTCTTCTTTTACAACATGAATATAGCTTATGTTTTGAATAACTGAACATGTATGATTTATATTAAATTACTATCTCAGAGAAAAGAGATAAGGAAGGAGGGAGAAAATTTGGAAAAAAATTTAAATGGCTGTTTAAAATGGTCTCTACATGTAATTGGGGGAAAACAAAATAGTATTTTTAATCTAGATTCTAATTCCAAAAATGACACTAACATGCAATGTATGCAACATGCCTTTGGGTAAGAATTTTCCTTTCTCTTGCCCTAAATTATTCCCTGTTCTTTATGAGATAGACACAAATACTACATTTGTAGTGGGAAAGTTTGATCTGAAGACTATATCTGTCACTTTCTTTGTTTTAGCCATGTGACTTTGAGAATATAATATTGAACTGAAAAAAAAGCATTCAATTTTCTTCTGTAAACTATACCTCTGCCACACATACACCTTCACATATAGTCATTTCCATATTTTTTGTTTTCCTGTTCAGAAATTGCTTGAAGTTCACAAAGCTTATTAGCTGTATTTGCATCTTTGAAGAGTCCCACCCCAGTAATTGTCCAAATGCTGATGCCTCCGAAGAATTAAAACTGGTACTCAGAGCCAACAACCTGGAGTCATCTGTCCCTGATTGTCCTCCTTCCCCCCTCCAAAAAAGAAAAAAAAAAAACCTTTCCTCAAATTCCCACCATAGAACCATCTCCAAGATCAACTCTCAGGCTCCCATCCTCTCTGGGACAGAGTGAATATAGAATCTATTTCAAGGGTTCGCCTTTGGATACCTTTCCTTCCTTAAGCTAACTTCTCAATATTCAAAATGGCTTACTCTGCAAGCATTTAGTATCTAATCTACTCTCTATTTTTTCTCTTTCACACACACACACACACACACACACACACACACACACACACACACTTTAATTAAATATTAAGTATCCATTATGGGCCAAGCTGGGGAAGGGTAACTTCTTGTGTAAACCAAAAAAAAAAAAAAAAACAAAAAAAAAAACAAACAAACAAAAAAAAACGCATATACATAAATGTATATGAAAAATACAAAATCATATCAGATAGTGAACCACTACTATCAGAAAAGACCTCAAGGGAACTGGCATCTTAATTGAGTATTGAAGGGAGCTTTAAGACAAGTAGGGGATGCAGTGGATAGAGTGCCAGGCCTGGAGTCAGAAAGATATAAGTTCAAATTCAGACTCAGATATTTTTGTGTGATCCTGAGCAAGTTACTTAATCTCTGTCTGCCTCAGTTTCCTCATCTGTAAAATGGGAATAATTATCCCAGGGTGATTGTGAGTATCAAATGAGACATTTATAGAATACCCAGCATATAACAGATGTTTATATAAAAGCTTATTCCCTGAAAATTGTTAGCACTAATATCTGTCTGCCCAGGTTGCATGTACCTTCGGAATCTAATGTTTATTGTGCAACAAGAAAGTGATATTCGCACACATGTATTGTACCTAGACTATATTGTAACACATGTAAAATGTATGGTATTGCCTGTCGTCGGGGGGAGGGAATAGAGGGAGGGGGGGTAAATTGGAAAAATGAATACAAGGGATAATATTATAAAATATATATATATATATATAATAAAAAATAAAAAATAAAAAAATAAAAAAATAAAAAAATTAAAAAAAAAAATAAAAAAATAAAAAAAAAATAAAAGCTTATTCCCTTCTCTGAGTTCTAACAGACAGAACCTTATGAAAAGATACTTTTAAAAAGTTTGTTAGACACAAAGAACAAATTGGAGGTCTATTTGGATGATATATATATATATATATATATATATATATATATATATATATATATAATCCAGAAATACGATGAATCAGTCTGGAATTTCATGCTAAAGATAATAAGGAGCCAGAGAAGATTCTTGAGTAAGGAAGTAACATGATCAGATATGTATGTTAGCAATTATGTGAAGAATAAACTAGAGAAAGGAGGATACATAGTTACAAGGAGATCAATTAGGAGCCTATTTCAATAATCTTGATGAAAGATGATGGACTTTTACTGGAGTGGTAGCCATGTGAATGGAGAGATAAGTGTGAGATGTCATAGAGCTACAGATAAGACTTAGCAACTGATTGGTATTACAGGTAAAGGAGAGTTAAAAATCAAACATGTCTTCTAAGTTGTGAACCTGTATATCTGGAAGGATGGTAGTGAAAGTGACAGATAGGAAAAAATGGCAGGAAGGATAAGTTGCAGTTGACATTTTAAGTTTTAAAAGGCTTTATGGTATCATGGATAAACTGATCTGAAAACCAGAAAGATCTGGATTTAATTCCTATCACTGACACACACTACATGACACCCTCTGATCAATATTCTAGGTCAGTAGAAATAGGGACCACTAATTTGTACATAAGAATCCCTGTGAACTTTCTATTGACTTTATTTCACAATGTAAAGTTATCTATGTTTTATTGTATTTTCATCTATTTTGCTAAATATTTCCCAGTTACATTTTAATCATGGTTCTGGCCCCACTTGTTGGCAAGCATGCCCACTGGCAGTCTTGACACCTCTGCTCTAAGTAACTCTCTGAGACACTAAATTGCAGAAAAGATGACAATCTGCATTGATAAAGTGATCTCCCTTATCTAGGAGTTCCCAATATCAATGAATACATAAGTTCAGTATGAATAGTTGTTGTTGATTTTGGTGCTATTATTCAGTCATATCTAACTCTGCATGACCCTATTTGGCAGTTTCTTAGCATAGATATTAGAATGATTTGTCCAGGATTTGCCATAGCTAATAATTGTCTGAAACCATATTTGAATTCAGAGAGATATGTCTTCCTGTTCCAAGCCTGGCACTTTATCCACTGCACCACTCGGCTGCCCACAACATGAATAGAGACAGTTCAAATCAACTATCCTTTCTCTTTGAGCTCAAAATCCAGGATCTGTTGGAGCAGCTGGGTGGCGCAATGAATAGAGCACCAGCCCTGAATTCAGGAGGACCCGAGTTCAAATCTGGTCTCAGACACTTAATACTTCCTAGCTGTGTGACCCTGGGCAAGCCATTTAACCCCAGCCTCAGAAAAGGAGAAAAAAAAAATCCAGGATGAGCCCTTTCCAATTTAGAACTTTTGCCCATGAGGTTCCTTTTATTGAAATAGCACAGGTCAGGAAGGCAAGAAAGAAAGGCAGAGGCCCAAGGGAGGGGCTTTGTCATCACCAAGGCTTCCTGAGGCAGTCTTTATAATACCTGGAGATGGATAGAGTTTCTTAGCAGGAGCTCCAAGAGCCCAGCTTTAATAGCTCTCAGTTTATCTCCGCTTCTAAATATCTCTGGATAGATAATGATAAACGAGGTGTCAGTACCAGGGCCTAGAGAAATGGAGCCTCCCACTGGAAACCTCAGCATGAACTGGATGTCAACAAACACGGAGCAACAATTGGGTACCACTACCTAAGATCAATAATTAATCTTCACATTAAAAAGCATTTTCTTTGCTTGACAAGGAATTGATGGCTTAAGTTGCTAAGAGCCACAGATTCATTTTTTTCCTTTTCTCCTCTTACTATATAGATTAAAATTCCTCCTCACCAGAGCAGACTCCTAGATGCTTTTCATCTTTTTTTATGGCTTGCTTTCTTTTTAACCTCATCCTGAAAACAGTGCTCCTATTCCTTCTTCCCTTCTTCTTCTCCATACTCCTTCACTTATTCCTTCTTTCCATCTCTTTTATCCTTTCCTCATCTTTCAAGTTTTTATCTTCTTTCCCATTCTTCCTTTTCCTCTTTCTCCCTTTGCAAAAAGAGCATTGTACTATGGATCAGCTCTGTCACTTATTAGCTGCTAGAAGACGATGGGCAAATTACTTCAACTATAAATTTCTATTTCCACATCTATAATATGGGGATAATAAAGGGCACAACCTACCTGATAGGATTATTGTAAGAAAAAAAACCTTTATAAAGTTAAATTGAAATAGAAATGTATAATCTTAACCTCCTCCTACTCTCCTCCTCTCCTCCTTCCCTGCCCATATCCAGCCTTCAACATTCCATTTTTGTCTTCATTTCCTCCTCTTTCTCTTCCTCTTCGTCTTCCTTCTTCTTTTCCTTCCTTTTTTTCCTTCTTCTTCTCCTTGAAAAGTGAGAAAGACCTGAAATCAAGTCATTCTTCAGACACATATTAGCTATGTGACCCTAGGTAAACAACCTCAGTTTCTAAACCTCTAACCTCTAAACCTCAGTTTCTTCATCTTTGAAAAAAAAATGGAGATAACAATAGCATCAACCCCATAGGATTATTGAGAAGATCAAATAAAATAACATATATTCATATACCTTAAAATGCCATATAAATTATTAATAATACTTTCTAATAATTTTATTACATGAAGCCTTTTTCTATCTCTCTTAACCTCATTTTTCCCATTTCCCTACAAATTTTGTCCAGTAGAATTTAATAGAATATGTCACATACCTTCACCATATGGCATCCCTTCAAATACTTGGTCACATTATAATTATTGCTTCCACACTCCAGAAATTCACCTGCATGATTTGAAAATGTGGGTAAAATGTTTTGGTTTTTCCTTCTTACTAGATTATAAGTTTGGGTTTTTTTTCTCTTTCTTTTATGGAGTGTTTACAGTGCTTTACATATATTTTATGCATTTCTCAGTTTCTAATTTTTTTCTGCATCTGCTGACCTTCATATGCCATCTGCAGCTTCTGCAAAAGCTCCAAAATTCCCATTTAATTTTTTATGTTGACCCCCAAAACTATAATCAAGAAAGTGGAACAGTATGGAAGTGTGTAATCCTGTGTCACCTAAGTCTTCTCTTCTCCAGATTCAATGTCCCCTACCCCCAAATTCTTTCAACTAATTCTCATTCAGTCCCATTTCCTATCCTCTCACAAACCTGGCTGCTCTTCTTTGGATGTCACAATACCCTTCCCTGTCAAGGCTAGGGCATCAGTATCAGGATCCTCCCATACATATGCTCTACATATGGGATACTCTTCACAAAGGTGCATAATTGAATATTTGAATATGCATTCTCTGAGCTTCACCCATTCAAAAGTACCTACCTCCCCCAACTGGTTTCTCAAGAAATATAGTATGAGATTCACCTTTTCAGTATAAGTTGGGTATTAGAGATCTCTATTACACATAAATTATTTGTATAAGAATGGTAATTTAATTCTAAATATTTAGTAATTGTCCATGGTATACAAGGCACTACACTCACTGTTGGAGAGATATAAAGTCTGGATAAGACTAGAGCCCTGCAATTCCAATAGACCTCAGATGGAAAGTGTCATCTGCATCCAGAGAGAGAACTATAAAGACTGAAAGTGGATCAAAGCATAGTATTTTCACTTTTTGTTGTTGTTTGCTTGCTTGTTTTTTCTTTATTTTTTCCCTTTTGATCTGATTTTTTGTTTTTCCTCTTTTTTTATTAAAGCTTTTTTATTTTCAAAACATATGCATTGATAATTTTTCAACATTGACCCTTGTGTAGCCTTGTGTTCCAAATTTCCCCCTCCTTCCCATCCCCTCCCCTAGATGGCAGGCAATCCAATATATGTTATATATGTTAAAATATATGTGAAATTCAATATATGTGAACCTATTGAAAGAATTATCTTGCTGCATAAAGAAAAGTCAGATCAAAAAGGAAATGAATAAGAAAATAAAATGCAATCTAACAACAACAAAAAGAGTAAGAATGTTATGTTATGATTCACAACCAGTTCCCATCCTCTCTCTGGGTGGAGATGGCTCTCTTCATCACATTTGATCTGATTTATCTTGTACAGCATGACGAATATGGAAATGTGTTTAAAAGAATTGTACATGTTTAGCCTGTATCAGATTGCTTGTTGTCATAAGGTGAAGGAAAGGAGAGCAAGGGAGAAAAGTTTAGAACACAAGCTTTTGCAAAGGTGAATCTTTGCAATGTATTTTGCATGTATTTGGAAAAATAAAATACTGCTGGGAAAAAAAAAGACTAAAGCCTTGCCCCAAAAGAGGTCAGTTGGTAGGGAGATGGCGTATATATATATATATATATATATATATATATATATATATATATATATATATATACACACACATATATATATATGACTATAATATACATTACAGTTCTCATCTGGAAAATAAGCTGGAAAATAAATGGTAAAAATGGCAAGCCCACTATCTTTGCCAAGAAAATCCCAGATGGGGTCACAAAGAGGGAGATATAACTGAAATAATCCTACAACAACACATTTTAAATGTAATGGAAAAATACAAAGAAATATTATATGAAATCTGATCAGGAAGATCAGTGGGGAGTTGGGAAGATAGTGAGAATCAGAGAAGACTTCCTGGAAGAAATGACAGTATTCATATCAATAGGACTTGGTTGTAAAGAGTAACATCATTTGTTTATTCATTCATTCATTGGCCTGCTTGGCCCTCTAGGATAGGACAAAATAAAGAACAGTAAGTGAAGTTATAGGAGAGTTGGTTTTTAGCTCAATACCAAGGAGTTCTTTCAGAAATCCAGTGATGACAAACAAATTAACTCTTAAAGCCACTTCTTACTGTAGCATCTTGAGACACTGTAGTTTGCTCAGATTGCTTCAGGATCATAATCCCACCTAATACAAAAAAAGCATTCATTAAATACTTATAATGTACAAGGCATTGTGTTGAGTCCTAACAAAGACAAAGCAAAAGATAGTTCTTTCTTCAGGAATCTATATTCTATTGTTATCAAATAGGAATAAGTAAACAACTTTCTGATGACAAAGGATTGCAAAGAAGGGAAAATGTTTTGGAAAATAAAGCACTGTCCAAACAATGATTCATCATTAATTTTTTTTATATAATATTCAGATTTTCCCACCCTAGAAGTATTTTTGTTCAGGTTGTAGCACTCAAGAGTTTTTGGACTCAGCATGTGACTTCATAGGGAAGTCTCTCCACCAATGCAAATTGGCATGCATTCTGCAATGCAGGGAGGCACAGAAAGGTTAATTGACTTGCTGAGGGCTCCACAGTCAGTGTGTTGAGGAGGAGAAGCTGAATTCCTTTCCTTCTGATTCTGAAAACAATTCTATCTGCTATGACTGAACGCCACACAGGCCATTAAGTTCTTTAAGCAGCCAATATAAGCAGGGAAATCTGGAAATTTGGGGGTTGTATTTTAACTGCAATCAGAAACTCCAGAGGGTAAATTCCTAGATCATACATGTGGCATCTCCCCAAACTCAGCCTCAGTGTTCTGATTTTGCCTCAAACAATATCCCCCTCAGTGTTGATGTGCTAAGATAAGGGTGGGGGAGAGTTAGGGAATTGACAAAGAGAACATACTTACTCCCATTAGGACATGAGGAAGTAGAGAAACCTGCTATTAGGAAGGGGGAGAAGAGAGGAAAGAGGATAAGAAGATGAGAAGAAAAAGAAGGAGAGACAGAGACATAGGGAAAGAGAGGGGGGGAGAGGGAGAGAAAGAGAAGAGAAAGAGTGAGGTGAAGCAGAGAGAGAGAGAGAGAGAAAATCAGCTTTAATGACAACAGCCCTCTCAGTTAGTCTGACTTCTTCTAAAATTAAAATTATAGAATCCTGGAAACTCAGATCTGGCAGGAACCTCAGAAAACATCTATCTATTTATGTAAGGTCTTGCATAAAGCATACTACACGTATTTGCTGAATCTTTGCCCAACATGTACTTGAATAGAAATTTCTTCTGCAACATTCCCAACATGCAGTCAGTCTCACCTTTTAGAAGCCCCAGCAATGAAAACCCTTCAGAAACAGCTTCTTCTATTAATCGATAGTTTGAATTCACAGAAAGATTTTCTTTATCTGAAGCCTAAATATCTACAAGATACTATCATTGCTTCTAGTTCTAGCCCCTAGCAGGACCAGCCAGAGTAAATCTAATCCATACCTCCAACCCCATCACCAATCATTAGATATTTAAAGACAGTGACCATGTCCTTCCAGTTTAGTCTCTCCTCCAGGTTAAATATCCCCTGTTCAGCTGTTCTGCCCCCCTCATTTGTTTTCCCTCCATCTTCTCCAACTCTTAGCCAATTTCCTCTAGATGAGATTCATTTTGTCAGTATAATTGCAAAAAAAAAAAAAAAAAAAGAAAGAAATGATGCGTCTAAAACTCATCAGACACTGGTAAGAAGTGACCCAGCCAGTGAAGAGGACTAGGGACTCCAATCTTCCTCATCCTGGACATTCTGAATGTCTTAATTAGGTTTTGGGTCATAGAATTTAGAGGTAGAGTCCTTTATTGGTATCCCCACCCTACCCCCCCCCACTTTAACCATTTTATAGATGGGAAAACTAAAAATCAGAGAAATGACTAGTAAAGGTCCTAGAGGCCACAGGTGGAATCAAAACAATGAAAGCTAGAAAGAAGCTTAGAGAACATTGAACACAATACTCCCCTTTACTTCATTTTATAAATGAGAAAATCAAGTCTCATAGGAGTGAAGTGATTTTCCAAGGTCATACAAACAGGATAAGCCAGTGGAGCCAAATTCTCTCTCTTCAAATCCAGGGTCCATGATACCAAAGATGAAAAAACTATAAGATGTTGCTTTTTCAGCTGAATTCAACAAGCATTTTTTAAGTCAGATGTGAACAAGAAACTATTAGGCACTGGGGACATAATAAAAATGGATTCTAAGGAGCATATTCGACTGGAAGAATAGATACCACCTATATACAAATAACCAAGTCCAAATCACTTCAAAGTGATAGAATGTGTGAATGAAGCATTTTTCTTTTCTTTTCTTTTCTTTTTAAACACATAGACCAGAGGAATACTGGCAATACTTTTGTTGTTGCTACTGCTGCTGTTGTTGAGTTGTGTCCAACTCTTTGTGATCCAGTTTGGAGGATTAAGCAACTTGCCCAGGATCACAAGCTAGGAATAAAATATTTATTAAGCACTTACCATATGCAAATAATTGAGTTAAATGCTAGGGATATAGATAGAAAATTGAGACAATACTTGCTTTTAAGGAGCTCATATTCTATTGGAAAGATACTCATCAACCAATACAATCAATCAAATAAGTACAAATTATTGCAAAGTAATTGAATAAAACTGGGTCTGTATCCCAAAGAAATCATAAAAGAAGGAAAAGAATCCACATGTACAAAATGTTTATAATAGTTCTTTTTGTGGTGGCAAAGAATTGGAAAATGAGTATATACCAATCAATTGAAAAATAGCTTCATAAGTTATGGCATATGAAAGTAATGGAATAATATTATTCTATAAGAAATGACACGCAGACTGGTTTTAGAAAAGCCTAGAAAGACATACATGAACTGATGCTGCGTAAAGCAAGTAGAACTAGGAAAGCATTGTACACAGCAACAGCAAGATTGTGCAATTATCAAAGACTTGGCTCTTCTCAACAATTCAGTGATCCAAGGCAATTCCAATAAACTTTGGATGGAAAATGTCATCTACATCTAGAGAAAGAATTATGAAGATTGAATGTGGATCAAATCATACTATTTTCATTTTTTTCTTCTGTTTTTTTTTCTCCTGGTTTTTCCCTCTTATTCTGATTTTTCTATTCCAACAAGACTCATATGGAATTATGTTTTTAAAATATAAATGCAGGGGCACCTAGATGATGCAATGGATAGAGTGCTATTCCTTAAGTCAGGAGGACCTGAGTTCAAATCCAACCTCAGACATTTAGTACTTCCTAGCCACATGATCATAGGCAAATCACTTAGCCCCAATTGCCTCAGCAAAAACTATATATATATATATATATATATGCATAACCTAAATACAAATAAATAAATATTTTAAAGCAGTTAGTGAATGAATTATTTGTTAAGTACTTACTATATACAAAGTATTATGCTAAGTGCTAAGGATACAAACAGAAAAGTGAGACAGTCCCTGCTCTCAGGGAGCTCATATTCTAAATGGGGAGACAACATATATGGAAGATTTCAGAGCACTAACCATCAGGAAAGGAGTCATGTAGGAAGTGGCTACTGAATTTAGTTTTAAAGCAGCTATTCTCAAAGTTCTGGTCTCAAAAGCCTTTTACACTTTTTTTTTAATTTACTCTGAAGGACATATGATGAAAAAGTCCTTTACCCTATTGAAAATTATTGAGGAGACTCTAAGAATTTGTGTTTATATAGATTATATCTATCAATATTTACTATAATAGAAATTTAAATGGATAAAATGTTAAAATATTTATTAATTCATTAAAAATTACAATAGCGAGCCCCATTATGCAGGGCTTTTTTAATAAAATATTTTAATGAAATAAAACATTTTTATGAAAACATTTATTTAAAACATTTTTATGAAAAATATTATTTTCCACAAAATAATTCAGAAGAATAGCATTGCTTTACATACTTTTACAAATGTCTTTAATGTCTGGCTTAATAGACCCTCATGAGGACAGCTGGATGGCATAGATAGACTCCTCTGGAGTCAGGAAGACCTACATTCAAATCTGGCATCAGACATTGTGACCCTGGCCAAGCCATTTAATTTAACCCTATTTATCTCAGTTTCCTCATTTGTAAAATGAGCTGGAAAATGAATGGCAGACCACTTTAGGATCTTTGTCAAGAAAACCCCTGATATAGTCATCAAGTGTCAGACATGTCTGAAATGACTGCAATAACAAGGAGTACTTCATTTCTCCTTCTAATTTCCACTTGTTGCAATATATTGTTTTGTTGAAGAATATGGATCCAAAAAATAAAAACCTGACTTCACAGATTTGTAGTTGCAAAAGGGAAGAGCGTTTCAATAGACAAACAATATATCAGTATTATTATGAAAATAGTTTTGACCTCACATATCCTCTAAAAAAGTCTCAGGGACCCTTGGCAGTTCAGATGCCAACCCTCTGAAAACCATTGCTTTGGGAAAAGATAGAAGTTTTAAGAGACGGAGGTTAAGAGAGAATGATGGAAGTGAAAACAGAGAAGGAAGGAACCTTAAAGAACATGTCATCCAAATACCTCATTTTACATATAAACAAATTTGTTGCCCAGAAAGGTTATGAGACTTAACCAAGGTCATGTGGTTAGAAAATGGCAGAGGCAGATGGTAAGCTAACAGAATGGAATGTTACTATCAGGAATGACAAATAAAGAACAGAGAAACATTAAATAACTATGAAGTGCTGTAGAGTGAAGAAAGTAGAAGCAAAATAACTAAATACACAGTGACTATAACTTTAATTTAATTTAAATTAATAACACAATTTAGATAAACAGCACAAAAAAGACAACAAAACTCAGTTTAAGTACAACAGACAATGTTAGGGCCATTGTATTCAAGTTAAACCACACATGAATTCCTTCTGTTATTAAATAGATTAACTATTTAATATTATTGTTGTTAAACTATTATCAAATAGATTAACACTACTGGTCAACTCCAATGGTTATACCAAACACACAAAATATATGTCAAAATCAAATTGAAATCAATATACTACAATTCTCAAGCATGCAATTAGACAATTTCATTTGTTTTCAGGAAATGCTCTTTGTAGATTTAAGTGTTTTGTAAGAAGTAGATGTTAAGTCAAAAACAAAAGAAATTAATAATAATAATAACAAGAAAATGTTTGTGGAAATTGTTCTTGTGCTAAAGATAGGAACTGAAATGGGGAAAAGTCAATTTCTGAACCCACTTCAGGCAAGAACACTTTAGATGTCAGGCTCCTATGTGAGACTTAGCTAGGCTCACAGGAATAACAGATTCATTATCATCACATCTTTTAATAAACTGAAGATCAAGGCAGAGTGCACAATCTCTACTTTCAGCAAGTCACTCAACCCGCAGCAGGTGGGGACAAATAAATAAATAAGTCAAAAGATATTGATCAGTAAAAATAACAGGGAAAAATATAAGCATGTCTCTGATGAGACTTGTATCCTCTTTGTGCACTCCCATATGGAGACAACAACCATCGGCTGTGGAAAGAACTGTAGGAAACATTTGGAATCACCCTGACAGTTTCAGATGGGTGAATTGGAGCTCAGAGTAAAAAGATTTGTTCAAGGATACAAAGGATCTGGGTACAGGCTATATGAAGATTGAGGAAGGAATTGAGGATATTTAGCCTGGAGAAATATGATCTCTATAAGTAAATGAGAGACTCTATTATGGAAGAAGCATTAGACTCATTTCACTTGTCTCTTTAAGTCAGAATAAAAATAGATTTTAATCATAGCCAAAATTATTATTACTATAATTAAATATAATATAATGTAAATAACAAATGTAGCAGGATTAGAGGGGTTAGAGTTGAGCAACCCCACTTTCAGGTCACCTCTCTACTGACTCTTTCCTATATTTATTCTTATATTTTCATGTTTAGGGTAGTCTGGAAGTGTGTTGGGTATGTTTCCCAATTAATTAATAAAATTCTAACATTTCTCTCATCATCTAAACTCAGAATACCCATTCCATTTCATCAAAAATTATTTCATAAACTGGGAAAGCCTTTTTTCCCAAAAGTAGTATATTTTATAAAAGTAGTATAACCATAATCTCCTAGGGTTAAATTAATATTAAAATTACTGAATATATAATTTATTATTGATAAAACAATAATAAAACAAAGACATAAACAATTATAATATTTAGCTGTAAGAAAGATCACAGTAAACTTTTGATTTAAAAGCAGATGACTCAATTTTTGAGAACAAAATAACTATACCATTCAATTTATTTAGGATAGCAAGTACAGTATCTTCCCAAAAATCTTTTTCATCCTCTTCACAAGATAAAAATTATAATAATTTAATAATGAAAGAACATATCTCTATCTTTTTTTCTCTTTTTTTGAATGTTTATTCCATCCATGTCAGAGGAAAAAATCTTCAGTTTCTCTCAATCACTCACTTTTTATGTGTCTCTCCAAACTCTTAAAATTATTTTTAGGTTTATTCATAAATGAGTTAAGATAATTCTTCACCTCCTTATTCTCTTTTCTTCAAACTTCTCATAGATCCTCACATGCGACATTGATCCTGATGCTATGAAGAGATGTGCCTCCCAGAATGATAGCTACTGTTCTAACTCCCCTAGTTTATGAATGTATTGGAAGGATCATAACACTTATTATAGTCTCTGTGAAAAAAAAATTGAAACTAGGATTATATAAAGGAAAACTTTTTATCAAGTAGAACAAAAGTGAAATGGACTGCCTTGGGAAGTTGTGGACTTCCCATTATTAAAGATCTTTAAGCAAGGGAAAGAAGAAAAATGCCTGTTCATACATGGATATCAATTAAATGACATAAAAAGCTACAAAGAAGAAAGAAAACTAGCTAGAGAGATGTTTGGAAACTCACAACAAACAAAAATTCAAGGAGGGGGGGAGCATCAATCAAATCCATCACTTCAGATATGCAAATGAACAAAATATGGATACCTATTGAGATGAATTAGAGATCTCAGTGCAAGGAGGTAAATTTGACAGTATAAATATTACTGAGATGTAGTGAGATGAAATCCAGAACTGCAATATATCACTGAAAGAATAGACCTTATTCTAAAGGAATAGAGGAAATTTTTAAAGGAAAGGGGGATGAAAAAAGCTAATTAACAGCATATATTCAGTCATGTTTTTATGTGAAGAAATGCCAGAACCAGTGAGAGAAAAGTAGGGAACATTTGGGAGAAATTTGATAGAAAAAGAAGCATTATTATCAGAGTAAACTACAGACCACCTAGACAGAAAGAGGAAGTATATTAGTTAAGGAAATAGATCGAAAACCTGACATATAGGATAGTGATGGAACACTTTAATTATACAGGTATCTACTACAACTACTTCCCTTTTAAAAGCAGAACAGTTAACAATGTCTTAACTTGCTTGTATGGTGACTGCATTCTCCAAAAGTTAGCAAAAACAATGAGACTCTGGACAAAATTTTCATCAATAAGGAGAAACTGGTTACTGGGATAGAAATTACAGGAATGATGGGATAGAGAAAGATAGCTCCAGGAATAATGTAGTATATGCTCAAGATTTAGGGAAAGCAGGTTCCAAAGGATTCATAAAAAGAATAAATAGAATTCACCAGGCGAAGTCATCCCAGGAAATATGGAAAGGTTTCTGGAATTAAATTCTGAAAACTTGAAGAGAAAAGAATTCTTATGAGGATAAAAAGGGAGGTTTTGCTGAAAGAGATTAATGTGGATTCACAAAGAACTCATTGACTAACGTACAGTTTAAAATGAAATGTATAGAAGATGAAAGACCAGGTAATGGAAGATGAATATGAAAGTATGACCTGCAAGAATAGCATCAAGAAAATTAAAGCTCAGAATGAGCTGAGAGGCTTATGGAGAATGATGAAATGATGACCAAAAAAAAATGGATTGTTTTGGGTTTTTTTCCCATAGCTTAAGTGCAGAAAGAGGATAAAAGAAGTGATGGATGATATAATGATCATAACCAATAATGGAGAGAGGTAGAATTTAACTCTTTCTATGTTTCTGTTTTCTCTACCAATTAATCCATCAACAAACTTTCAAGAATATATTTAGAAAGGTTGGTCAGAATCAGGTTTTGAAGGCACTAGGTATAACAACAAAAATGAGATTGTCTTTGGTATAAAGGAGTTTGCACTATAACCAGGCAGAATATGCATGTCTCTATTCAATCTTATGTCTGAATATAAATATATACATATACACATATAATTTGATAGATAGATATTTTCAGTTGTGTCTAATTCATCATTACCTTATTTAGGGTTTTCTTGTAAAATACACTACAGTGGTTTGCCATTTGTAACTCCAGCTTTTTTACAAATGAAGAAACTGAGTCAAACAGGGTTAAGTTACTTGCCCAGGATCACGTAGGTGACTGAGGCCCCATTTGAACTCAGGTAATCCCAACATCAGATCAGGCACTGTATCCACTGCGCCATTTTACTGTGGATAGACAGACAGAGACACACAGACTGATTAAATACAAGGTGGTTTAGGGAAAGAAGATTATAGAAGCTGGAGGAATTAAGAAAAACTTCATGCAAGATGTCACCTGAGTTTAAATTATGAACACAAAATATTCTAAGGGATGGAGATTTAAGAGGGAATTCCAGGAATGGAACATAGCCAGTTCTAATATACAGAGAAAGGAAATAAAGTGTCACAGGTAAGAAGTAGAAAGAAGGAAAGTTTAGCTGAACTGTAAAATTCAAGAGGGAGAATAATGTATAATATAATTAGAAATGTTGGTTGGAGTCAGGTTTTGAAGGATTTTAACAGATTTATATCTTAGAGCTGATCCCTTATAATAACAGAGACCCACTGGAGATAAAGAAAGCCAATATAAGCTGTGGAAACAATGGATTGGAGTTGGGAAATATTTGGTGCAACAAGGCCAATTAGGAGGCTATTGAAATTGTCCAGGCTAGAAGTAATGAGAACTTGAAGTAGAATGGTAGACTTGAGAGCATACTATGGAGATAAAAATAACAAGATACACCCATTGATTGGTATGTGGAGTGAATGTGGGTAACCAAGGAAAATGCTACGTTTATTAATGTGAGTGACTGAAGGATGAAAGCACCCTCAACAGAAATAGGGAAGTTCAGAAGATGGACTTTTTAGGGAAAAGGTAATTAGTTATATTTTAGGCATGTTGTACTCAAGATACCAATGGTATCTTTTTAAATCTCCAATAAACAATTACAGATTAAGACTGGAGCTAAGGAAAGAAATTAGAAATGAATATGTAAATCTGGGAGTTACCTGTATTGGGATAAAATCACATAAAGAGATAAAGACATCAATGGGACAGTGTAGAGAAAGAACAGAGGATTCAGGAGAGTCTTGTGATTCACCCACAATTAGGCAATATGCTACAAATGATGATTCTAGTAAAAAAAGACTAAGTAAGAGAAAGCTTTGGACTGGAAAGGAGAGAGCAGAATTGGTTAATAGGAAGTTGTAACTATGAAGATATGAAAAGGGCATCTAACCTGCTACTGATGAGTTCAAGTCACACAGCCCAAACAAACTATATCCTGCATCACTATAAAAAGCAGAGGATGTGATTCCTGAGTAACTGTGCAAAGATCACTAAGTAAGGTGGAAATGCTACAGGACAGGATAAAAACAAATGTCATCCTGTTTTTCTTTTTTTGATGTTTTATTCATTGTTTTGATATATAAAATTATATATAATCATATTTCTCACTGACGACCCCCACAACAAAATTCTCCTTTGTAACAAAGAAGTATGATTTTTTTCAAAGCTGAATTATTAATATGTGTGTGCTTCATTCTATACCAAAAATCCATCCACCTCTCTATTAAGAAGAGAAAGATATGTTTCTCTACCAGTCTTTGGGGACTAAGATCATTTCACTGATATGCATTCTAATGTCCTTTGTGCTATTTTCCTTTATATAGTCATGTGTATTATTCTCTTGGTTCCAATTTGCTCTGATCTGCATCAGTCAAAACATGTCTTCCAGATTTTCCCTGAATTTCTCATATTTATCATTTTTATATCATCATAATCTATTATATTAATAACTGTAGTATATTAATATACTACAGTTATTTCTCAATCAATGGGTATACAGTTCTTTTTTGCAGAATCAATAAATCAAGTATTTATTAATCTACTATTTATTAAGCATTTATTATTGGCACATTTGCCAGGTTCTATACCAGATACTGAGCATACATATGCAAAGAATGAAACAATCCCTACACTTCAGGCCCTTACATTCTTTTTTTTAATCTACCTGTTTTTATTTATTTTAATAAAATTTTCCCAAATACTTTTAAAAAAAGTTAAACTCTATTTTTTTAAATTTTAGGTCCCCAATTCTCTCTCACATCCACCTCTTTTTTATTTTTTAAAAATTTTTAAATTAATTTTATAATTATAACCTTTTTTTGACAGTACATATGCATGGATAATTTTTTTTACAACATTATCCCTTGCACTCACTTCTATTCCGAATTTTCCCCTCCTTCCCTCCACCCCCTCCCCTAGATGGCAGGCAGTCCCATACATGTTAAATGTGTTATAGTATATCCTAGATACAATATATGTGTGCAGAACCAAATTTCTTGTTGCACAGGAAGAATTCACACCCACCTCTTGAGAAAGCAAGCAATATTGTATCAATT
Source organism: Sminthopsis crassicaudata (assembly GCF_048593235.1). Classification (NCBI taxonomy): domain Eukaryota; kingdom Metazoa; phylum Chordata; class Mammalia; order Dasyuromorphia; family Dasyuridae; genus Sminthopsis; species Sminthopsis crassicaudata. The sequence continues at coordinate 366,534,947 of NC_133618.1, forward strand.
ATAAATGTGAAGTCAAGTATTCAGAAGTCATATTCAGAACCTTACATTCTAATGACAGAAAACAATTATGTGTGCAAATACTGTGAAAATATTAAGTTGATAAATGCTAGAAGTCAAATAGAGATGAAATATACTAGAAGTCAAATAGAGATGATACTTTGGGGCAGGAGGATACAAATGGTTGAGAGAATCAGGAAAACTTTATGCAGATGATGGAGCTTTACCTGTGTCTTAAAGCAAGGAGGTAAAGGTAAGAAAGTACTTTCCAGGCATGAGTAGCAGCAAAAGAAAAGGCACAGAGATAAGAGATGGAATATTAGTGGGTAAGGAACAAAGATAGACTCCCCTTTCCGGGAGAGGAGAGAAGAGGAAAGGAAGAGATTGGAAGAAGGGAGAGGAGGAGAGGGGAGGGCAGGGGAGGGGAGGGAAGAGAGGGAAGGGGAAAGGAGGATCTGTGTTGCCCAACTGAACAATTGCAGCTCTATTCCCCTGAAAGGCAGCTCCTACTATTACTTGTTGTTTAGCCTTTATTCTCAAAGACCATGACATCAGGGAGGTGATGCTATGACATATAAACGAATTGGATTTAAGAGAGGGAGAGCTATGCAAAGTCACCAACCTCACTTTCTCTTTCTGAGACTTTCTCAAGCAACAGGTAAATCACTAAATATATAGAAGAGATATACAGAGTAAACTAAACAGAAGGCAATCTGAAGGGAAAGCACTAGTAGGCAGAAGTCCTTCAGAGGAAGATAGAATTTGAACAGAGTTTTCAAGCAAGCTAGTGAAAGTAAGAGGTAGGGACAACATAAATGGGTATAATTAGTTAAAATTTGAAGATAAGGAAAAACTTCTTAATGAGCATTATCCAAAATTGGGAAGGATTGCCTCAGGAAGTAGAAGGTGCCTCCTCCATGTGGTGTCTTTGGATTATGAAGAAAAGATTCTTTTTCAGGTATAGTTTGGATGAGATGAGCATCTGAGGTCTCTTCTGACTGAAAGTCTGTGATTCTATAATTTGGAATCCATAAACTTCTTTTAAAATATCTTGAGGCATCTGTAGTTAGGGATATTTGGTTTGCTTTGTAATCCTATATATTTTACATATTTTAAAACATTCTGAAAGGGGGTCAATTGACTTCACCAGAAGAACCCAGAAAAAGGTTTGGAACCCCTGAATTAACTGAATATATAAAGGGCATGAGGGCAAGAATTATTTCACATTTGTATTAAATCCCCAGTGGCCAAAGAACATAGTAGGTATTTAATAAATACTTGTTAATTGATTGATTGCTATGTTATAGTGTCTCAGTACACTCTCAGTTCTTGAGTAAGCTTTGAATAAAGTTCATCTTTCTAGTCCCCTGCCCTAAGCATAAGGTCATTCACATAATAGGGACTTAATAAATATTTAATGAATTTGAAACTAACTCATTCCTTTCAACCCTCCCGAAAATGAGATCTATGTTCTTTTGTCAGTATTTTCCTTCCCTGCTTTAGGAAATCACAGAACATGGGAAAATCATGAATATCATAGCTCTCTTAAAGCATCCATAGGGGACACCAAGTCCAACCTCCATGTTTTAAAGATGGGAGAACTAACACCCAATGACATTAAATAATTTGTCTGAGGTCACAAAGGCAATAAGCTTCAAATATGATATTTGAATACTCTCACTGAACTACACTACCAAGGAAGCTCTCCTCTGGAGCCATGAAAACAGAGACCATAGTCTTAGAGAAAAGGGAGGCAGAAAAGAGTCCAATAAGAAAGCCTGAGTGAAGTTGGACAATGAAGCTAATAAGAAATGAAATTCAAACAATCCATTTAATTCAATGATAAAAATATGTGATGCAATGGCAAGAGTACTGATCTGTGATTCAGAGAGTGTCAAGTTTTGTCTTGATTGCTACAATTCACTCATTGTGTGAGTGAATTTGGGCAAATTGCTTCCTGAATCAGGAAATTAATTTGCCCGTTAAAATTAGTGAATTGGCAGTCCCATGGTTCTTCTAGCTCTAACATCTTGGCATTGTGGTTATTGGTAGTAGTATTGTTATTACTGGTGATGAAGATGATAACTCACATTTCTAGAGCACTTTAAAGATTACAAAGGACTTTCCTCACAATAATAACAATAGTTAGCTAACATTTAGATAGTATGTATTAAGCTCCAGGTACTGTGCTAAGCACTTTACAATTTTTATCTCATTTGATCCTCACAATAACTCTGGAATGTAGTGTTATTGTGATCTCCTTTTTACAGATGTAAAATATATTGTGATAAATATATTTCAACATGATTAATTCTTTTGTAATTCTATTGTTTTATATATTTAAAACTTTTTTTTTTCTGAGAAGGGTGTCATCAGATCCCAAAGGGATCCATCACACACACACACACACACAAATGATGCCCTGCCCTGTTAGATTATTAAATTCCTTGAGGATGGTATCTATCTTCCTTTTGCTATTTGTATGCCCAATACCTGACAGCCCTTGGCACATAATAAGCACTCAATAGATGTTTTCCCCCTTTTGTTGATCCATTCATTTCTGTGAAAAGACAGAACAGCCCTAGTTTAAAAAAAAACTGATATTAGCTTATGCTTATATAGTACATGAAGATTTACAAGAAGCTTTGCATGCATTATCTCTTTTGATTTTCACTACAACCCTGTGAGATAAATACCACAGATATTATTATTCCCATTTTTGTGGAAATTAAGTGTTATTTATCCAAGCTCACATAAGTAGTATGTATCAATGATGAATACCTGATTAGATATGAAAAGTGTAAGAGAAGGAAGAGGAAGGGACAGCGGCAAGTTTGCAAAGGTGGCTAAAGGGTGGGGGTGGGGTGAAGGGACATCATTTCAATGGTGTTGGCATAGGCACAAACAGAAATGATGAGCTCCTGAGGCCCTTCCATGACAAGAGGAAACAGAAAACCAAGCTCTAGTCCTGGAAAAATTGTACTCCAGGCTAGAACCTGGATGGAATAGTTACAATATTTCAGGGAGGAAAGAAAGGAAAGAAAGGAAAGAAAGAAAGAAAGAAAAAGAAAGAAAGAAAGAAAGAAAGAAAGAAAGAAAGAAAGAAAGAAAGAAAGAAAGAAAGAAAGAAAGAAAGAAAGAAAGAAAGAAAGAAAGAAAGAAAGAAAGAAAGAAAGAAAGAAAGAAAGAAAGAAAGAAAGAAAGAAAGAAAGAAAGAAAGAAAGAAAGAAAGAAATGTTCATTATCATTTCTAATACAGATCAATTCTTACCAGTGCCCTCTAAAAAAACACACAGACACCACACACACAGAGCCCTGGGAGTGGCTGGTTTCTGGACAAGCCCCGAGCATAAGCTCAGAAACATTAACGATCTCACTAAAAACCACCTCCGGCTCCTACCGCGGACTAAGCCCTACCACCCTCCCAGCCTCATCAACATGCATTTTTAAAAATCAAATCACCGGAAAGAATGCAAATCAATAGGCACTCTATCGATCATTTCCGTCTCTCTGATGGTTTGTCAGTTCATCCTGCCTGGTGGCATCAGGAGCCCCCTCCAATCTGGCTGTGTTGGGGGAAAGGGGGGAGGAATCAGAGAGGTTCTTTTGTCCCAGGTGAATGCAGGATATTGTTTGAAGTAAGTGATTGGTGTGAGACCCTCTAGTTCCCCAGCCCCAGCATGAGGCTCTGAACACAACATATGCCTCCTGCTTACTAGATTTGTCTCCAATAATAAAAACAGGATTTCTTTTCAATTTTAGACCTGTGTCCAATTTATCACGGGGCTGAGCGGGAGGGCTCTGCAAGGGAGTGCTGATAATCTGGCCCTGCTGTAGGCTACTGGACTTCTAGGATAAGCAGCAACAAGCAGCATATAGAATTACGGAGATAATATCTGTTCTTGGCTATGGAAAATACACACACACACACATCACATTGTGCTCTTTATTATGGCTCTCAAAGAATAGAGTCTGTGCAGAATGGGGAGCTACAGCCAGCTAGTGTCAAAAGTGAGCAAAACAAAAAACAAAAAACAAAAAACAGACAGACAAGGGGACAAAGCAAAAGGGTTCCCTAGTAATTCTGAGATTCAACTACACATTATTTTCTCTTTCTTTGTAAATATTTGATTAAAAAATAATTGTTCTTCGAGAAGGTGAGAACAAGATGCTCTGGGAGTTGATAGCTCCTAGGGAGGCAGCAAGGTATAAAGGGGGGGGGGGAGAATGAACCAAAAACAAAACAATAAAACAGTGAATCTGATCTGATTATCATCTATGAAATATATTTATGTGCCCAATTTTGGGCAAGTTACTTCATCTTACTTGGCCTCAGTTTCCTCATTTCCTCATCCTATTATGTTGATAATAGTATCTATAGCCCCAAGTTGATAGCCAATTAATCTTTTTTTTTTTGTTATTAATTTATTTCCTTTTTTCTCTAATGAAAGAATTGATGAAATAGAAAAGAGTTTTTTAAAGTGAAAAAGCATTCAGTTAAACAAGAAAATTGAAGTGACAAGTTTCTACTAAATGGCATGTGAGGTTCCTTCTCTTTTTTTCCCAATTATATGTATACATATTTACACAAATATGCTGTACAAGAAAAATCTGTTCACAAAGGAAGAAAAATGAGAAAGAAAATAAAATTCAAGCAAACAAGAACAAAAGAAGTGAAAATGCTATGTTGTGAACCACACTCAGTTCCCATTGTCCTCTCTCTGTAGATGACTCTCTTCATCACAAGATCATTAGAACTGGCCTCAATCATCTCACTGAAAAGAGCCATGCCCATCAGAATTGATCTTTGTATAATCTTATTATTATTACCATGTACAATGATCTCTTCGTTCTGCTCATTTCACTTAGCATCAGTTCACATAAGTGTCTCCAGGCCTCTCTGAAATTATCCTGCTGATCATTTCTTATTGAACAATAATATTCCATAACATTCATATACCATAACTTATTCAGCCATTCTCCATCTGATGGGCATCCTCTCAGTTTCCAGTTTCTTGCCACCACAAAAAGGGCTGCCACAAATGTTTTTGCACATGTGGGTCCCTTTCCCTCCTTTATGATCTCTTTGGGATATAAGTCCAGTAGAAACACTGCTGGATCAAAGGGTATGGATAGCCAATTAATCTTGTTCTACTTCTGTTACCTCATTTGCAAAATGGAGACTATTAGTGCCTATCATTCCTACTTAAAAGTTATCTCACTTATAAAATGAATATTATAGGTGTCCATCCTATAAACAAAGCTTCTTGGGCCTCAGTTTCCCCATCTACAAAAGGGAGATCATAACATCTAAAGGATACCTTACAAAGACATTGTGAAGTAATATACACAAATGGGCTGCAAACTTTAAAGCACTTTATAAATGTCAATTGTTAGGAAAGCATTTTTTAAGTGCTATAGAAATGGGAATTGTCATTTATTCATTTACTCAGATTTTGTGGTGCTCTAAAAAGAGCATGTGGCTTTCTTGGAGAACAACAATAAACAGTTCCTATCTTTAGCTGCTGGTTGGTTGTATATAATATTAGCTGCCAATAAATACAGACAGTCATCACAAGTGCTCAGATGCTCAAGGAGAGAGTCCAATACCATAAATACTCCCCGAGCCATGGCCCTGATCACATTATCATTCAGTAAATAAAGAGTTCGGATGGGAACACCCAGCTCTCCCCGCTCCAACCAAGTTATTTATGTCACTTGTTCCTTGTAAAACTGGATTAGATCCCTAGTAAGTAATTGCTTTGGTATTAGGAGGGAGCTTTTGGTGAAAGAAAATGTATCAGGGACTTATTATAGCTCCACTGAGAGCCTGATGGAGAGAGGCTGTGGACTTAAACTGAAATGCAATCTTTATAGAGTGAGAAGGGAAATTTAGGGTCAATTAAGCTTCTTTTTTTAGTAGAGAACGCAATTAGGGATAGTGCTTTAGGTAGGATATTAAACCTTCTCACCCAATTGAATAAAATGTTACTCATAGAACTTGAAGGTGTCTTAGTCTAAAACATATTAGAATTAGAAGGGACCTCAGGGAACATTTAGTTCAAAGGTAGTATTTCTCAAAGAAAGTCCAGAGAAGGGGAAAGACTTGGCTAAGGTCACATAGCAAGTCAGTAATAGAGCTGAGATTAAATTCTCTACTTTGAGGACAAACATTTTTCCAAAGTCCCACTTTTTTTTTTTAATGTACCTTGTTTGAGAGTCATTGTGCTTAAGAAACATTGTCTTCAGTATACCTGAGCCTGACTAATAGAAACTTTGGACTTCCTAGATGGGATATTGGGTAATCTCAGTTTTCAGAAAGAGAAGGGAACAAAGCAAGTAAGTTCTCCTGGCCACCAAGAAGACAAGGTTAAAGTTAGCCTTCCTTCCCCCAGTGAGAGTTTTCTTCTCTGAAATCTAGTTGACATAGTGTCAATGACTACCTATTAATATTCTGCGTTGCAAATGTCCTGACAAAGACTCATATCAACTTACTTGGGCCAAGCCTCAGAGTTTGAAGACACTGACATTTAAAAATGTTAATATTTAAATATGAATTTTAGGTCTAGCTCCCAAAAAGAATGTGAAGTTATTTCTAAGGCCTATTAATTTCACCTTTTCAATATATCTTGAAAATACCCTCTTTTCCTTTGGCATTGCTACCTCTCTAGTGCAGACAAGAAGGAAGGGGAGGATAGGGAAGGGGAGAGAAGAGGAGAGAAGAGGAAGGAGAGAGGAGAGAGGAAAAAAGTGAAGAGGGAAGAAGGAAGCACCAGAGATAAGATTTTAATTCCCCTTCCTTAACTCCATTGCGATATTTGACACTTAATAAATACTTACTTCCTTCCCCTTCCCTGCTTTCTTCCTTTCCTTCCTTCTTCCCTCACTCCCTCTTTTCCTTCTTTCCTTCATTCCTTATCTTCTTCCCTCTTTTCTTCCTCCCCTTCCTCCCTCCTTTAGTTCTGTCCACATAAGGAATCATACCCTTACCTGTGGCTACTCTTCCCAAAGTAATATAAAATTTTGATTGCTGAAACCTCATAAGATATCTGAAAGTTTATAAACTGAATTTCCTTTTTAAAGATCATGTTTTAACCCCAATCACTCTGGCTCTCATTGATTGGCCAACAATAGGTTGACCCAAGCCTCATTTGGTCCTTGTTTGGTGTATGAAGGTTCAGAGTGAGGATAAATAATAATTATTTCTGTTTGGGTCAGAACTCCAAGAGTCTTCTCTTCCCAGATTGCTTTTTAAGTAGGTAAAAGAGGTCACTATTTGTCTCAATTCTTACCTAGCCTTAATCACTGAATGGGCAGTTGCCTCAGACAAACTAAGACCTGGGAAAGACCTTAGTTCAAAAAGGCCAAGGTCTCCCATTGTCTCCAGGGCTATTTACAGACATATCTGACCAATGGATTCAGATAGCTCTGGAGGAGAAAGTGGGGCAGATGACTCTACACAGTCTTTAAATCCAATTCACTTGCAAGTCATGATATCACATTCCTGATTTCATGATCTTCTTTGAGATTGAAAATCAAATAACAAAGAGCAATTTTTTTAAAATGCTCTGCTTGGCATTCAAAGCCTTTCATAACCTCGTCCTTTTCTATCTTCCCAATTTTCTTGCACCTTACTCCCCAGTGTGCTTTGATCCAGTGGCACTGGTCTCTTGGCTGTTTCACAAACAATACACTCCATCTTTAGCTCCAAGCAATTTTTTCTGCTTGTATTTCTTGCCTACAATGATCTCCCTCCTCCACTCCAACTGCTGACCTGCTTGGTTTCCTTTAAGTTCCAACTAAAATCCTTCCTCTTACATGGAAGTTTTTCCCAACTCCTCTTACTTCTAGAGCCTTCCCTCTGTCAACTATTTCTTATTTATCCTGTATATATAGCATGATTATACTTAGTTGTTTTCTTGTTATATATTGTGAGTTCCTTAAGGACAAAAACTATCAATTTCCTCTTTTTGTGTCCCCAGTGCTTAGCACAGTGCCTTACATACAGTAGGCATTTACTAAAATGTTCATTGATTGATTGTTGAGAGAGCTTCAGATGATTTCTTCACATGGAAGAAACAGAGATCTGCTACTGGGATAATCCTGAAGCCATGGTGATCAAAGAAGTATTTTGGAAAGAAACTTTGAAGATTGGATAGACATTCTATATGGTTCTGGGCCACTTTTTTTCTGCTTTCTTAAAGGTATTTTATTTTTCCAAATACATGCAAAGATAGTTTTCAACATTCACCTTTGCAAAACCCTGTGTTCTAAATTTTTCTCCTTATCCTCCCCTAATCCCCTTCCCCAAGACAACAATCTAAAATAATATGTGCAATTCTGCTAACATATTTCTATATTCATCATGCTGAGCAAAAAAAAATCAGATCAAAACAGAAAAAACATGAGAAGGAAAAAAAAAAAAACAAGCAAATCACCAACAAAAAAAAAGGTGAAAATACTATGATTTGATCCACATTCAGTGGATCACATATTGAATGTTACAGAGAAGACTCCAGTTTCAGTAATACAGTCTTTGCTCTTGGGGAATTTGGGCAAGTCATGAAAGGAGTGGAGCCCAAGCCTCCCGTAAGAGTTCTGTGTCATCTGTAAAAATGACAACTATGTCTCTATACCTTTATCTAAATCATTGATAAAAATGAAGAAACAAGGAGGGCCCATGACAGAGCCTCTTGCAGCACTCAAAGAGACCTCCTTCCAAGTTGACATAAATCATTGACAACTCTTTTTTAGGTGCAGCCCTTTCACTGGTTCTGAATCTGCCTTCTTGTACTTTTGTCTAGCCCACATCTCTTCATATAATTCACCAAAATCGCACAAGAAATTTTGCCAGTTTTGAATTGAATTTAAGTGAACCAGAGTTGCACAAAGTCATCCACTCACTCTCTCTTCCACAGTCATCAAAGTCCAGTGGCAGGAGAAAAGTCAAGATGACTGCAGATAGCACAGGATGGATTGGATAACCTAGGTGACTTCAATGCCTAAACAAGTTTTAAGTGCTCCATAATGCCTGCTTTACTCATCTTGATGGTCATTGAAACAAATTGTTCTCATCCTCCCATTCTGCTAGGCAAAGTCTTAACTTGCTTGAGGTAGTCATTCTCCTAATTTACACATGGGATTGAGACCCATTAGTCACTCTCCACTTGGTTTGGCCTGTCTGCTAAGACAGTTTACCAAGTGTGACTGCTGCACATGCTACAGCTTCTTGGAGCCACAGATGAGAGTTTGGTGAAAGTCGACACTAAAGGTGGGTGAGCAGCCCTGGAAAGGATATGGCAAGCTCTCACACTGGAGATAATAATCCTCTTTGAATAATCCATGCACCCCAATTTGTATCCACAGATGAATCTAGTCCTCTAGTAAACTAGGAAAAAGGAAAAAAATTAAACTTGTCTTTAATGTGATTATGCTGGTCCTTGGTGATAAAGACTTTCTCTAGCTGCTCACTAACTATCCAAAGGGAGGCATTCTGGAATTTTTATGGGAATCAAAGTAAAATTAGCTGACCGTTGTTTTTCATATCTTTTTTTATTTGAAAACTAGAACAAAAAAAAAAAAGAAAAATTACATTCACTTAAATTAAAATTTTTTAAAAGTTGAAAATAAATGATATTTTTTAAAATGATGGGGGTGGGGGGGATGGGGGGGTGGAATTACAGTAACTGATACAGGAGTGAGGAAAGTAAAACCAGAAAAAAAAGAAAGAAAACTAGAACAACATTTGTTCTTCTCCTGTTTTGTGGGCTCCTTTTCCCTTTTATGTGATCATTTAGATATAACTGACCATATAGTTTGACCCAGGAGGCCTAATTGACCTAAGATCAATTACTTCCTATTGACAGTCTGCACACCTCATGTCCTTACAAAGACAATAGATCCATGTCACTAGTCACCTCTGTCAGTTCTCAGACTTTGAGAACATTTCTATCTAAATGTGAATTTAGAGTCTGGCTCCCAAAGGCCTGGAAAAATTTTGACAGACAAACGGACCAGGTTCTGGTCCATGTATTGTGTCCTCAATGACATATTCAATAAAGAAAAGTACAAGAAGACAAACATAATTTTAGTATGATTTGTTTCTGCAAGAAGAATAATCTTTAGACTGAGAGACTTCAGACTAAAAATAAGTAAATAAATAAACATAGTGAATAGGGAATTAAAATCCAAGAGAAATGGTGACATAAAAAAAAAAGAGTTCCCAAGTATCCTTTATGAATTCAAGTTACCAGATCAGACTAAATGTAGTCTTAGGGTATCTTCATTTATTAAATGAGAAATTGGATTGAGTGATGTTCAAGATTCATTGATCATTCTGAGCAAGAGCTCCATTACCATTAACTGTCCATTTAGGACAGCTTTAATTGGCAAGAGATTTCTCCTGACATCAAACCTAAATTTTCCGTCTTTGCAATCTCAACCCCTGGCTACCATATGCTAATTTTGTCCTCTCCACATGAGAGCATTTCAGTTATTTGAATGTAGTTATCATCTCCCCATTCAGTCATCTCTTCTCAAGGTTATATATTCCCAGTTCTTTGAAATAATACTCCCATCACATAGACTCATATCTCTTCATCATCCTGGCTTCCTTCCCCTGGATATTCTCCTGTTTGTCAATGCCTTTAACCTGTGGCACTCAAAATTGAACATAATTCTCCAGATGAGGGATAACTAGATCAGATGGCAGAGGAACTACCTCTTCTTTATTTCTGGAAGTCATGTTTCTCTCAAGACAACCCAAGATGGCACTGGTTTTTATGAATGTAATATCACATTCCTGACTCATATTGAATTTTCAATTCACTAAAAGATTTAAGAGATTTTTCAGATAAACTTCTTACTAGTTATGCCTTCCCTAACTTGCACTTGTGAAGATGATTTCTAGAATCTAAGTATAAAACTTTATATTTATGCCTGCTAAGTTTTCTTTCTTTAGATTCAGCCAATTCTTTCCATAACACTCCCAAATAGAATCAAACTAGACTAATTGAGAGACAGGTAGCACAGGATATAGCATAAGCTCTGGAGTCAAGAAGACCTAAATTCAAATCCAGCCTCAGACACTTACTAGCTGTGTGATCCTAAGTGAGTCACTTAATCCCAATTGTATCCAAAAAAAAAAAAAAAAAAAAAAAAAGGAAAGAAGAAAAAGAAAAATATTTAACAGAATAAAATGCAATAGGACATAGATAATGTTAATGTGTGGTTTTCTGAGTCAATGTATGACTGTAGGGATCCTTATGGATGGTTTCTATATGAATTTGACACGCCTGCTCTAGATTGTCAACATTTAGAGTGCAATTCTGTATTCCAGTGTGTTATATATCCCTCCCATCTTTGTATAATCTGAAAATCCAATGAGAATGATAACCTATCTAACTCATTGATAATAATGTTAAATAGAACATAGCCAGCACAGATCCTCAGACCCTCCAATAGAGATTTTCTGCCACATCTTCCAGCCATTCAAGGACATCTCTGTATTATTGACTAGGCCACATAGTTCCATTTTCTACTCTATCAAATGTTTTGTTAAAATCTATATAAATATGTATATATATGTATATATGTATATATATAGTACTTATTTCTTCTATTAGGTTAACACTCATCACAAAAAGGAAATACAATTTGTCTAGCTGCATGACCTAATTTTGATGAGACCAAGCCTGACCTTTGTAATCACCTCATCTCTTCTTTGAATTTCAGTCATTTTTCAGTCATGTCTGACTCTTCATGATCCATTTGGGGTTTTCTTGGCATTGATATTGGAAGGATTTGTAATTTCCTTCTCCAGCTCATTTTATAGATAAGAAAACTGAGGGAAACAGGTTAAGTGACTTGCCCAGGTCACACAGCTAAAAAGTATCTGAGATTGGATTTGAGCTCATGAAGATAAGTCTCCCCGACTCTAGGTTCAGTGCTCTATGTCTTCCTAATTGTTCAGTAAGTGCCTTTTTAACAAAGCACAAGCATCAACAACAACTTTAATGCCACATTCTACAATTTTCCCAGAAATTTAAGTCAAGCTCAGAAGTCTCTAATTTACAGACTCTGCTCTCTTACCTTTTTTGAAAATTATGTTTTTCCCTTCTTCATTATTAGGTTACCTCTCCCAATTTCCAACATCATTCAAATATTGAGATTAGCTCAGTAATCACATCACCGCCAAGGATATAGATCATATGGGCCAAATGACTTAGCAATTTGATGCCATTTTACTTCTTCCTTCCTTAACTTGGGTATTAACTCCCCATTAGCTATTTGTATACCACAAATGTTTCATTCAGTAGAGTATCAAAAAGTAAAGGAAGAACATGTTAAATGCACAAATTTGGCTGACTAAAGTCCATAGCCTAATGAGACCTTGGCTGTGCCAGGTAGTTCTCTTGTGCTAGCTCAGCATCTGGACAGATGCTATAAAGTTGGAGAACAGTCTTATGGAGGGATAGCCTCAATTATCAGTCTCAGGGTCTGGCTAAGCCATGCATGTATCCAGTTCAGCATCCAAGCATATTTTTTTTAACTTAGATGTATCCAATTTTCATTTCCAGTGCAAAGGACAATCCCCTTGGTAGAGAAAACAGAACAAAAATATAAATTGTGAAGTTCTGCTATCTTCCTGTTGCCAGTGAGTATCAACTTAACCACTCTAAGCAGAGGTCCTATCTCTTCCTTGATTCTCTTTTCTCTTCTAATATAGCTTTAAAAAGAACAAAATATACGGTTTGTTATCCCTAGCTTCCCTCATCAGCCTCAATTTATTCTGAGCTTTAGCACTCCTGGCACTATTTTCCAGGACTATATTATGTTCTTAGATTCAAACTCTGTTATATATCATTATTTCTATCTTCTTTACATTTCTTTTTAAAATCTGAATTGGTTGGTAAGTTTCTTGCAAATCCACATCACTGTCATCAGACAAATCCCATTTTTCTTCATCACTTGAACTATTTCCCTTTCTGTTTTCTCAATTGCCACCTTGAGCTACTTTCTTCCTTCTTGGACCAGTCCCTCTCATAGAATTTTGATTCATGGGTCATCTGTCCTTACTCTTTGAAATCTACTTTGCAAAAATCCAAGCTACTTGTCAGACTATGTCTAGATTTCTTCTCCTCTATTAGAAATGGAGTAGTTATTCTATCCTTTTTCCCACATTTCCATTCTTTAGGTGGGGCAGTGGATAGATCACTGCACCCAGTGTCAGTAAGACCTGAATTCAAAACCTGCATCAGAGACCTATTAGCTGTTTGATCCTGGGCAAATGACTTTGTCTGCCTCAGTTTCCTCAACTATAAAATGTGGAATCATAATAGCACCTATTTTCCAGAGTAGTTTTGCTGATTAAATGAAACACTATTTATAAAGCACTTTGCATAGTGTCTGATATAAAAGGCAACTAATTAATGCTTATTCCCTTCCTTCCTCCCTAATATTATCAGTGAAAATGAAACCAGAAGAGAATCTCCCTTTGTCATTTCCATCTTTTTAAAGATAAAATTATTAAAAAGGCAAGTCAGTAGCTGTTAACTGTTCTTCTCTTGACAGAGAGAGAGACCTTCAGCAGATGTCTGGATAATTGAAGCCCCCTGTCATTACTTTATCATGGCTTTGTGCCAGGCTTGTGTGATATGATTCTCAAACTCTTAATCTATTTCATCTTTCTGTTCTGGTAGCCTTTGCATATAGCCAGAATTGGGCAGTAGTCATCTTGCTAAAATAAGTCTTAGGAGATTCTCTGTAATGTCTTTGAAATATACTCTGGAACTACACCAGACTCCTTAAATGACCAATAAGGACTTGTAAATAGTTGCTTCAGTAGCCCTGAAAAGAAACTCATCAGTTGTTGCTTTTTTCAAGCAACTTTCCTTCACCAAAATTAATAGTTTAGTTTTTTGTTTTGTTTTGTTTTGTTTTGTTTTGTTTGCAAAGACAACCACTGAGAGTTACTGAGCAATTTGCCTCATCCAGCAAGTCCATGTCAAACATGCTCAACACTCCCAAGTGTCATAGGTCAAACCAAATTAAAATGTAACTGCAAATTATTTAACAAAATAAAAAATACAATTGGACATACATGACATTAACATGTGGTTTTCCAAGACAACATATAGCTACAGGGATATATGTATATGGGTTAGTGGCCACTATTACTATTTGAATTTGTTAAAGCTTTGTGTAGAGTTCTCCTAACTTCTAGTATTGACTTGGGGTTAAGCCACATATATTCAAAAAAAAAAGAAATGGAAGAAGACCTGAATGCTAGAGATTCTAGCAAACTATCCCATCACTATTAATAGTGATTCCCCCAGATTTATATTTTTTTGATGTATGGAAACCTGTCCACCAAGAAAAAGCTCTTGTAACTGCTAAATCATCAACTCCTTTTTTTTTTTCAAATATGCACAATCTACATGATTCACATTAAGTAAGGTCTTTGTTTGATTCTTTACACACAGCACTCCATGCTTTGCTGTCTCTTAGCTTTAACTCTTGTAGAATACAAAAAACTTGAGCCAGAAACTTCTCTTTGGGATCGGGAACTTCACAAGTCCTAAGAAGAACTCTCATCATTGAACTCTTTTGTCAGCTACCAGGCCTTTGAAGCCCATGATTTCAATTCAATCCAATAAACATTTGCTAAGCATGTATGTTATAACAGGTACTGTGTCAAGCACCAGGGATATAACTATTAAATAAATTTTAAAAAGACATTCCCTGGTGCAAATAGTTTCTTAGGACACATAATTTGCTGGATGTACAGATTTCCCCATGGGGAATCAAGTATTCTCTTTATCTGATTCTCTTTATGTGTGTGTGTGTATGTGTGTGTCTGTGTGTGTGTGTGTGTCTGTGTGTCTGTGTGTCTGTGTATCTGTGTGTCTGTGTGTCTGTGTATCTGTGTGTCTGTGTGTCTGTGTGTCTGTGTGTGTGTAATGCTTTTACGTTCACAGGCTTAGGTCAACGGTATAATACAAGTGGATGAACTGGACAAGAATCAATTCCCCTCAAAATAACACTAATGGGGGGACCTTGGACAGGTATAGGGATTCATTCCTTGTCAATATCAGACTGAATCTTCATCAGTAGACATAAAGAAAGGCATCCCTAGTGACACAAAGATACCCATTATCACCACTATAATTCAACATTATACTAGAAATGTTGCTTTTTAGCTAAAAAGAAAAGAAAAAGAAATTAAAGGAATTAAATAGGCAATGAGGAAATAGAACTATCACTCTTTGCAGATGATACAATATTATACTTAGAGAAGCCTAGAAATCATCCAAAAACCTACTTGAAACAATTAACAACTTTAGCAAAGTTATAAGATATAAAATAGACCTACACAAATCATCAGCATTTCTATAATTATTGACAAAGTCATCAGCAAGAAATAGAAAGAGAAATTCCATGTAAAATTATTGTAGACATAATAAAAATACTTGAGGGTCTACCTGCTGAGACAAACCTAAGAACTATATGAACACAATTACAAAACACTTCTCATACAAATAAAGTTAGATCTAAACATTTAGAAAAATAAGAAAGCCACCCCTAGCTATACTCATCACATAACACATTGCTTAAAGTTTGATTTACATATTTCTGTGAAGTTGGCTGGCTGAGAATTATCCCCACTAATTTAGAGATGAAGGAATTGATGTTCAAAGATGTTAATTGGCTTGCCCAAGTCTGTGTGGTTAATAAGTAGTGAATAAACATGAACTTGAATCCAGGTCTCTTGATTCTAAATTTAGCACATGTCTCAACCCACATAAAAGGTATGGCCTGAAGATAGTCTAGTCAGTATTTTTGGTGAACTTCTAGAAAAGATTTGAAATTAAGTGGTACTTCTTTCTTTCAAAAGAAAAAAGAATTTCACATTTCCATAGTGCTTCAAATGTTTGCAAAGTACCTTCCTTACAAAAACTTTGTGAGATGGATATAATAAATAACAGACTGCTTTCATGTTACAGGTAAGAAAGCTGAGGCTCAAAAGTGATGAGACCTAAGTTTATATAATTGCAAAGGGCAGAATTGAATCCAAACCTCCTGGTTCCAAATGAAGTATTTTCCCCACCAAATCACATTGCTTTTCAAAGAGCAGATGATCTGTGTTCTTTAAAACCACATCCATGCTATAGATAATGACCAATTACTGAGGCAGAAGGAAGCATGGAGCTGTGTGGAAGCCCAGAAGTCGCCATTCATGCAACCTCATTGGGAGTTAACAAGACAAAAAACATTCTCATCACCAATTCCAACATGAATAAGCTCTGTTGAATTTCTTTTACACAGTATTAATCTCCAAAAGTTGAATGTAAATGTTAATAAGACAGCTGATGTCTCCAAAGCTTTGTTCAACACAGTCAATGGGAAATGATAATATATATTCACTTTGATGAAATAGGTTCAAGCAAACACACAGAGGGAAGAAGCTGGAATCTTTAACCTGCAACTCAAACATGAGTTCTTTACCCTGGGCCAACTTCTTTAAAACACTAGAAGACCTTGGGGCAGCTAGGTGGCACAGTGGATAAAGCACCAGCCCTGCAGTCAGGAGGACCTGAGTTCAAATGTGATCTCAGACACTTAATACTTCCTATCTGTGTGACTCTGATCAAGTCACTTAATCCCAATTGCCTCAGCAAAAACAAAACAAACAAACAAACAAAAACCCACTAGAAGACCTTCCCTGCTGTATCCTACCTCAATAGAGAACATCCCTCTAAAAGCAAAATCCCCCTACCATTTTCTCTAAAAACAAAATCTCCTTCAGCAACATGAAGAGTCTTGGATTTCAAGCCAGAAGACCTAAGTTTATGCACTGATTTTTATAATTAGCATTTTGCAGCTTCCTGAGCCTCAGTGGTCTCATCTATAAAATGAGAGATTGGATGAAGCGATATATGAGTTATTCTAGCTCTAAATTCTTGCTGTTCAATCATGTTTGACTCTTCATGACCTCAGAGACCACAGCACACCAAGACCTTCTATCCTCCACCATCTCCCAAAGTTTGTCCAAGTCCTTGTTCATTATTCCCCTATCACTGTCTATCCATCTCATCCTCTGCCATCTCCTTCTCCTTTTGCCTTCAACCTTTCCCAGCATCAAGATCTTTTCCATTGGTTCCCATATTCTCATTATTTGGCCAAAGTATTTAAGGTTTAGTTTCAGTATTTGACCTTCTAGTGAATAGCCTGACTTAATTTCTAAATTTTATGTTCCTTCTAATACTAACATTTTGTAATCAATTACAATTTCAAAGTTAGAAAACACTTCAGGAATAATCCAATTGAATCTCTATCTAATAGAAAGCATCTCCATTATACCCCTGAGAGCCCTTATAAGCCTGAAATTTGAGGCCTCCAGAAAAGGAAAACTCTGCCTAAAGGTGGGCAGAATGAACATTTTTCAATTCTTAGTAAGTTTTTCCTTATATCCAACCAAAACTTATCCCCTTTTGCAAATGCCATACACAACAGACCAAGCAAAACAAATTTAATCCTTCTTCCCCATTAAGCAACATTTGAAAAGAGCAATAATATTCTATCTCCAAGTTTAATTTGTGACCTGAAATCTCATCTCTTCATCCTATCTCATCACCTTCATTCTATATCCTTCAGACTTTCTTTTGTTGTTGTTCAGTAATTTCAGTTGAGTGTAATTCTTCATGACCCCATTTGTTATTTTCTTGATAGAGATACTGCAGTGGTTTTTGCCATTTCTTTCTCCAGCTCATTTTACACATGAAGAAACTGAGGCAAATAGTGATTTGACTGGGGTCACATCACTGGTAAATGACCGAGGCTAAATTTGAATTCACAAAGATGAGTCTTCCTGACTACAGGCCTGACACTCAATCCCCTACACCACCTCCTTGCCCTTTCCCCAGTTTATTTTTCATTCCTCCTAAAATGTGGCACCAGAATTGCATCTAGCTCTCACTCCCGAAGTGGTCTGGCCAGATCAGAGAACCATGAAACAATCACCTTCCCATATTAGGTGTTAGGTTTCCTGATAAGTTCTAACTTTTTTATATGTGTCGTTTTAAGCCCCCAGAGAATGAGAAGACCTCAGCTTCAGTTCCAGTTCTGCTAACTACCTGTGTGAATCTTGATTGTCATTTGCCTCAGTCAGGACCCAAATGAAGAGATTAGATTAAAGATCTCTAAAATCCCTCCTACTTCTAAATGCTGATTGCTGCTGACATTTTCTTGTTCTATTAATACTCAAGGGTGTCTTTACTGCCAAAGGTGGCTTATGAATTGACCATGCTTCCTACATTGATTTTTTAAAAAATCATTCTCTGAGACTTTTAAAGATATGGAACCAGCAAGGAGGGAAAAATCATAAAAATAGCTGACATTTAGATAGGACTTTAAGATTTGTAAAGCATTTTGCATTCATTATCCCGTTGCTCCTTAGAATGACCCTGTGAAGAAGGTAATATTATTATCTTCATTTTGTTAACAAAAAGACTCAGAAACATGGAGGCCACCCAATTTGGTAAGTGTTGGAGCATGGATGGCAAACCAGGTCTAATGATTCCAAACCCAGGTTTCTTTTCATTCTGTTACATTTTGATACCCTTGCTGGCTGCTTCCAGTTTTGAGATCTTCAAAAGTAGTTGTCTGGCTCACACATGCCCTCTGGGTTTCAGTACCCAAAGTTAAAGAACACTCAAGCTTCTCAGTCTTTAACCATGGGAACCCTCCGAGCTGAGCCAAGGTTAATTCGGGTCTGTTTTCTTCTCTCAGCAGCTGTGAAGAGCAGACAGGTTACATAACCCCTTGCCCCCACTCCACCCCTACCCGGAGGTGAGTGCACCCAACATCTGCACCAGAAGTGGGAAGTCTCAGTTGGCAGAGCTTTGCCAAACCAACGCCAGATGCAATCTTTTTGACACAGACTGGCACGGACCCAGTGCCTGCCAGCCAACTCCAATCACATGGATAGGCAGAGGGGCGGCCAAAGGCGGAGAGAGCACAGAGAACAAGGCTTGTTGGCGCTTCCATCCTTCAACAGGCACCATGTAAACATCACCAGGTCAAAAGAAAGTCAGACCCATGTGTAGACTTGTGATTGATGATAGACAGCTTCAGGAAGAAACTCTGATGCCAACTTCTTCTTTATGACCTTGAGCAGATCTCTCTTCTCTTCTCAGGGGAAAAACAGCCCAGTGGAGGAAGAAGGTCAGATATAATAACTGAATACTATACATTTGTATGGTATATGTATATGCATATATATAATATGTGAGCTTATATATAGTATATGTCAAGTATATGTACTATATATTGTAATATATGTATACTATGCATACTTGTATATTGTGATATATACATATACAGTATGTGTGCTGTATATATTATAATACATATATATATATATATAGTAATACATATAATACATATATAGTAATGCATTTATACCTATATAGTATGTGTACTGAACATATAGTGATACATATATAGTATATGTACTGTATATTGTATACTTTTGCGCATATGCTAATGTATATGGTATGTGTACTGTATATATAGTAATATAAACACATTGTATATATAGTGCATATGTAATATACATACTATATATAGTAATACATGTATAGTATATGTACTTATATATAGTGGTGCATATACATGTATAGTATGTGCACTATGTATATAACCTATTATATAGTATGTATACATATATAGTAATGCACTTATACCTATATAGTATGTGTACTGAACATATAGTGATACATATATAGTATATGTACTGTATACATAGAAATACAGATATGATAAATGTATACTATTGTACATATACTAATTTATATAGTAGGTATGCTGTATATATTGTAATATAAACACATAGTATATATAATGCATATATAGTATATGTACTATACATTGTAATTCATGAATAGTATATGTACTTATATATAGTATTGTGCTCTATATTTTGTGATACATATATACACGTATAGTATGTGTAGTGAATATATAGTGATACATATATACACGTATAGTACATGTAGTGTGTATATATATACAGTATATGCACTATGTACATAGTAATAGATATGCATATATAGCTTATCCATTGTATACATAGTAATACAGATATAATAAATGTGTACTATTGTATATATAGTAATACATATATGTATTGTATATATAGTAATATAAATACATAGTAGTATATTACTATATATAGTAATATACTACTATGTATTTATATTACTATATTACTATAGCAATACATATATAATATATTTTTGTATACATATTAATACATATATACATGCATATTTATTGTATACATAGTAATACAGATATAATAAGTGTAGAATATAGTATTGTATATATAGTAATACAAAATGAACATATAGTATATACAATACATATATAGTATATGTGCTCTATTTATAGTAATACATATGTGCATATATGATATGTGTAATATATATATATATATAGTAATACATATGCTAATATATGGCATGGGTACTGTATATGTATTAACATACATGCATATATAGTATATGTGGAGTGTATGCATTGTATATTCAGTGATATATATGCATATGTAATGTGTGTACTGTAATACATATTTACACATAGAGATATGTAGAATCTATGCATTGTATAAATAATAATACATAGATACACATATAGTACATGTGCTTTGTGTATATAGTAATAGATATAGATATATAGTATATGTATAGCATATATATTATGTAGTACTATACACTATATAGTACATGTAGAGTGTATATATTGTAATACAGATATACATATATAGTGTGTGTATTGTATATATAGTAATAGTTATATATATGGTATATGCATAGCATGTATATTGTGTATAGTAATATATACATATATGTATAGTGTATATTCATACAACTATACTACTATTTATACACATATATGTGCACATATATGCATATGTAGCACTTTAAGACTTGCCAAGTAATTTTTTCATATATTTATAATATATATGCCAAGTTATTTATGTATGTTATCTCAGATCTTCACAATAACACTGAGAGGTACAAGCTATTGTTATCCCCATTTTATAAGTAAGAAAACTGAGAGGTCAAGTAGACTTGTCCAGAATCACCCAGGCAGTAAGGATTTCAGGCGAGACTTGAACCCAGTTGCACCCAACATCTGATTTCAAGTCCAGGATTGTATCCACTAACCACCTTGCTTCCTTATAACATGATAATTTCTGAAGTTTGACTCATAGGATTCTAGATTCTAACCATGGGATGACAAATTTAAAGTTGAATAGATCCCCTAATAAGGTCACAAAGTGTCAGACAGGACTGAAAGATGACTGAAGGACAACAACTGAAGAACCTTAGATATAGTCTGTTCCAATCCTATCCACCTTATTTTGCAAATGAGAAAAATGGGGCCCAAGAGGATGGGAAAGAAAGTTTACACAAGGTCATAAAGCTTTTATTTGCAAAGCTAAATTTGGACCCACATCCTCTCCCTCCAAATACAAGATTCTTTCAACTATTCCACAAGGTCTGTCACTGACTTTTAAAATCTATCAATGACCCTTTTTCAATCTGACTAATTCTCTCCCTCTTAGCACCACTATTCCTTTCAATTGTTTGATAAAGTCCTCATCCTCTTTAAACTTTCTGAACCATGTGACATTGTTAATTCTTACTCTTAGCTCTCTTAACTATGGTTTTTCCTGAATCTCCTTCTACCTCATCTGATCATTTTTTTAAAGTATCTTATGCTATGTTATCCATGCCCTGTCCCTTAAATGTAGGTGAACCCTAAGGCTTAAATCTCCACATTGTTTTCCTTGATGATATCATCTTCACTACCTCCTTACAGATAATTATCAAATCCATAAATCCAGCACTCATTTCACTCCAGAGTTGCAGTTCTTTATCTGCAAATATTTCTAAATTGATGACCCAGAAGAATCTCAAACTCAATTTGTCCAAGAATGATTTTTATCCTCTTTCCCATCAAACTCACAGCTTTTCCCAACTTCTCCCTCTCATTCACAGAGGGCTAGAATCACAGGGCTGTTTTTAATTCTTCTTTCTATTTTCATTCTCCACATCAAAACAGTTATCAAGATCTCCTGATTCTATGTCCATAAATTCTCTCACCTTTGTCTGTTCCTCTTTAATAACATTGAATAACAGAACCACAGAATTACAGGGTGAGGAGAACATTCACCCTGAAGCCAAAGGGGAATCCCAAGGGAATACTCACTATAGCCCAATCAACAGGTAGGTCATCCAGCCTCAGTTTGAATATAATTTTTTGTGTTGTTTTTTTTTTTTGCAGTCATGTTAAACACTATATAAATTGATTTGTACAAGAAGTCTCGAATAAAAGAAAACGAATGAAAGAAAATGAAAAAATATCATGCTTTGATATGTATTCAAACATCAGTTCTTTCTCTGGAGGCATATAGCATGCTTCATCATTAGGACTTTGGGATTGTTTTAGGTCATTGTATTGCTGAGAATAGCCAAACATTCACAGTTCTACACCAAGCAATATTGCTATCACTTTACTTTGTATCATTCATGTATATCTTCCAGGTTTTTTTAAGTGATTCTGCTTGTTACATCTTATAACACAATAATATTTCATCACAATCATATATAACTCAGTTTGAATATCTTTAGGGAGAGAGAAGCCACTAGTTCCCAAGGCAGCACATTCCAGTTCTAATTGTTCTGTTAAAAAAAATGCCTTTTACAAAAAGTTAAATTTGTCTCCTTACAACTTCCACTCATTGTTCCTAGTTCAGTTCTCAGAGACCAGCTTCCTCATTCAAGATCTCTCTGACATTTGTAAAAAACAATAGAATAGCCCCTTAACTGGTCTCCCTGACAATCTTCTACTCATAATTAACCAAAATAATTTTCCTAATACATAGATCTGACTTTTCAGCTGCTAAAAAATCTTCATTGGCTTTCTGCTGCCTAGAACAATAGTGTCCAATCCTTTTTTTTAAAATTACACCCAATTTAGTAAACTCAGTAAAAAATTTTGAGTATGTGCATGAATATATATATATGTATAAATATAAATATATTTAATTAAATGTGTGTGATATACTAATACATTATGTACATATTAGTATGTAAGTAAATAAGTTCATTGTGAGTAGAGATTGATTCATTTATTCTGTATCTTTAGTGTCTGGCACATAATAAGTACATAATGAATAGTTATTGATTGTTCATAAAACATACACAAAATTTTTAAAGGTTGAGATAAAAACCATGCAAAGATAAATAATATTTTGAATTCTAAAATTTTATTTATTAATGGTTTGAAAAAAATTTTACTCTTACCATAAAATATGATTGATAATGATAGCAATGTGACAGAACTGTTTCCCCCCAAAAAAATTTATCCTTGCTTAGA
Source organism: Sminthopsis crassicaudata (assembly GCF_048593235.1). Lineage (NCBI taxonomy): Eukaryota > Metazoa > Chordata > Mammalia > Dasyuromorphia > Dasyuridae > Sminthopsis > Sminthopsis crassicaudata. The sequence goes on from NC_133618.1 coordinate 366,558,392, forward strand.
TGCTAGCAGATAAGGCAGAATTGGAAATAATAATTTTTGGTTATGATTCATTACTCAGTTAATTTGATCTATAATGTACCTAACCAAGCAGGTAAAAGTGTTAGGTACTATTTAATTGAAAGATACATAATACAACAATGAAACAATTGGTCATAACAGTGAACATAACAGCTTTTCATCAGGAGTCATGGTTCTCTGTGGGGAGAAATTCACCATAGATGAAGCAAAAACAAGAAAAAGTGAATTATTCTTGATTCAAATTTACTATAAATCGATTCCTTTTTCTTTATGTGTTTCTACTTAATGAAAAGTATCATATCTTAATTTCCTGTCCCTGTTTGGATATTTGACAAGTATTTTTGTATGAGTGAAGAAAAGCAGACTGGAGTGTGGAGTACAGGAAAGAGAGTCCTATGTAGGATGTTCACAAAGTCTTAATGCCATTTTTAGCTATTACACCTTGCATGAACCATTACATAGCTTCCTAATTGGTTTCCCTTCCTCAAATCTCACCCCTACTCCAATACACCCTCTAAACAGTTGCCAAAGGGATTTTCCCAAAGTGTAATTTTAATATTAAAGCTTTAAGAACTTAAAATTGAATTATGATATTTTGAACACTCTATATAATAATAAGATTGGAAAGTTAGGTTGGGTTAGGTTACAAAAGACTTTAAAAGCTAAATAAGCAGTTTATATATGATCTTAGAAGCAATAGAAAGTCACTGGAATTTACTAAATAGGGGAGTGACATGTCAGGCCTGTACTTATATAGGGGAAGGTATGGAGGATGGAGCTGATGGAATGAAATTTGAGGCAAGAAAATCAATTAAGGGTTATATCATAGTCTATCGTCTGCCTAATATGGCAGAAAGAACAGTGGCTCTGGATTCCAAGAATCTGGGTTCAAATCCTACCTTGAAACCTGAGTGACCTTGGGCAAAGCATTTAATCTCATTTTGCCTCAGTTTCTTTATCTGTTAAATCCTCAGGTATACTAATTCCAAAGGACTCTGTCAGATCTAGATTTCTGGTCCTATGAACTCTCTATGTGAACTTGAATAATACCCTTTTCTTAGATAAGTGGTATTGCCTCTTTTTCATCTTGAGTGGGCCAGAATAAGTCACAGAAGATGATCAGGCTTGAATGGGTTTTGCTCAACATTGACTACTCCACAGTGCAAAGTCTATCTGCTAGAGTTCACCAGCCTCAACCACAAGAAGCTGAGCAGGGGATCAAGGGATGTGGAAAGATTCAGAGAGAAAGCTGGCAAGTTAACTGAGAGATGAATGTATAATATGGGAAAGCATATCAAATGGGCCTATTAGGGGTTTTCTGATTGGCTGGAAAGTCTAGAAATTACAAAACGGACCAATGACCTTAGTGTATCCAAGTGAAGAAATACAAAATAAATTTGGAGGCCTTCTGAGAGGAAACTACTATTCTAAAGGCAAGAAAGCTGTGGAAGCAGTGGCTCCAGGGAGGATCTGAATTGCCAGGATAGTTCCAGGGAGAACTTGAGTCTGGAAAATTAAGGAAGTTTAGTCTACTTAGCCCCTAGTGCCAGACTGGACAGATTTCTCATATGTGAACTTTTGATGAACTTCCTCCATGTTATATTTACATTTATATACACTCTTTTCCCTCTGTAAATAAGCTCTAGGAAATGAATTCCTGTGGTCTAAGATGTGTGGAGACAGTGGGGGGAGGAGAAGTGGGCCCTGGGACTGAGCGACTGAAGATAGCAGCAGTGGCAAATCTATCCATGTTTTCTAAGATCATCAAGTTCATCATTTGGCATAGCACAGTAGTATTCCATCACAATCATACACCACAATTTGTTAAGTCATTCTTCAATTAACAAGTATTTCCTCAGTTTCCAGTGGACTATATACATTCTTTTCCTTTTTACCTAGTCATCTTTGGAAACAGGCTTAGTAGAGGTATCACTAGATCAAAGGGTATAGGCAGTATAATAACTCTTTGGGTTCTAGAATATGTCCAAACCAAGCCAGTATTCTCTAAATCACATCATTTTCAGATTCATGGTTAGACAAAAAAGAGCAGAAAAAAGATCCATTGATTTATAGTACTCTCAGGTGAGGAAACTCCCTCCACCAATGCAAGTCATCACCTTCTATTCATCATCTTCTATTAGAGACAGTCACAAAAAGTCAATAATTTTCTGAGGTAAAATTTGAATTCAGGGCTTCCTGATTCTAGACCCAAGGTTCAAGCCACTGCACCACCTACCTGGCTCTAAATTAAATGAGTACTTTGCACAGTGGATCAGATCACAGGCTTTGGAGTTAAAAAACCTGGAATTCAAATGCCTAACTCAGGGAGAGGCAGTGTGGTATAGTGGAGAGGGCACTGGACTTAGAATTAGGAGGACATGGCTTCAAATCCTACCTTAAACCATATTAGCCAGGTAATCCTGGGCAATGGAGGATTTGGATTCAATATAACCTAATGTCTTTGCAGTTCTAAATCTATAATCCTGTGATTCTCACTGTCACTATTTGTATAGATTTGGCTGGTATTTAACCATCATTGGGCCTCAGTTTTTTGATCTGTAAAACTGGAGAGTTAGACAAAGATTCCTCTAGTACCTTTTCCAGAGCTAAATTCATCATCATCTCTGAAATTGCCATTTTATCTCGGTTGTCTCCCTCTGACCTTGCACAACAAAAGTACTTAATAAAAGTCCGTGGAAATAGGGTGTTTGTTGCATCCCCTAATGTTTGCCCCAGAGCCTCAGAGGAGGAATCAGCATCTTTGGCCTTCTGTAGACAAGCATGTTTAGTGATTTCTTCCTCTGCCTTTCCATCTTCACTTTCAAGAAGGTCAGCCTGCACTTCCTGCTCCAGGAGCTGATCTAGGGTGGATGACAGAGCCAGCAGACAGCTCTGTATATTAGATTGCTGCCTAGCCCAGGCTTCTCTAAAAAATCTCAGTGTGACTATATTTCAAACAAGTTTTATACTGGCTCCCATCCCAAGCTGCTTCACCCCATCTAGCATAATTGCTGTACTCTGGAAATGAGTGATGGGGAACACAGTGTGAGGGCTACAAATCTGAAAAAGAGGGACGATGGTCAATGTTTCGCTTGTATTCATGGCTTGCAGTTGCTGAGCCTCCTTCCAACATAATGGCCACATTTTAGGAGAGAAAATGACAACCTGGACTGCGTCCAGAGGAAGAAAAACGGGATTGGGAGAAAGGGAAATGAAATGATCTCTAAAGTTACTTCCATTCCTAGCAATCTATGAATGTATGCGAATTGGCAGGGGCTGAATCTTCTTCCATCTCCTCCATAGCATCAGCACAAAGTGGAAGGCACACAGGGAGAGGTCCAGTAAAAGTTGATCCCATGGAGTCCTTTCATCCAGAATAGTTATTTCCCATGTGGAGAAACGTGTTCCAAACTATGGTACACATTTTAGAAAAGACATGGACAAAGTGGAGCAGACTCAAGGGAGGGTAACCCGGACTCCAAGGGGTCTGGAAATCATGCCCTACAATGAGAAATTTCAGGAACTGGAGCTATTTAGCTTAGCAGAGAAAAAAAAAGTATTCAAAAAAACAAGTATAATATCCTTCAAGTATTTGCAGGGCTATCCTGTAGGAAGAAATTAGAATAATTTCTACTTGAAGCCATGAGTCTAAGTCACTGAGAGGCAGATTTGGGTTCATTATAAAGAATTGTCTGACCAGAAGTAGCCAACAATAGAAAAATCTTGTGATTTAAAGAATGAAGGGAAGCATGTGGCTCTGCAAGATGGAAGCAGCTAGGGGCAACAATGGAATTGGCCCAGATCCCTAGGAAGAGTTTTCATGAAGAGGAGAGGAGAAATCATTTAACCTTGGGAGATGGAGGAACAGCAAGAGACTGAATTACAATATGGGGGGGAAAAACCTGGACCTGGATCTTAACAATTACTGAGTATTTCATAGACTGTTCAAATCTACTGGAAAAGTGATTAATTCTGTAATAACCTCAAATACAAGTTCCTTTGAAGGAGGAAATTGACATAACAAAGGAGGAAGATTGGTTAAAAGGATTAAGAAAAGAAGTGGAATTCAATTACATATGAGGAAACTGAGGCTGGAAAAGGTAACTGTCTAAGTCTGGATTCAAACTCAGGTCTTCCTGATTCTATCCACTACTCCATACCGACTCTCATTTTACAGATGAAGGAATGCCCATGCCCATGATTACCTTACTAGCAACCAACTGTTCTTAAACTTGAACCCCGTCCTTTTGACATCAAAGTTGGAGCCTTTTCCACTGCATGGCCCTGCAATGCCCTTGTCCTTCAACAAGCCTGGCATCCACACCCAACACAGGAAACATTTCTCACCTAAATTCTCCATAGCCACATCATTCCCTGTTTTCCTTCAGTGAATGAAAATCTATTCAGACTTTAATGAAAACATTAACCTCGATTTCACCTGATTCTTTTCCCTGCTAGAAGGTCTTAAAATGGGGTGAGACCGATTAGTCTGGCTATCGCTCTCAGCCTGCCACGCTCTCTACTACTTAGCTACCAGAAATTCATTTCATCCTTCCCCAGAAACACTTCACTGAAATTCTCTGTAGTTTCATCAAAGCAAAATCTAGTTTCCTGGATAAAATAGCCCCTACCTATTTCCCATCTTTTTTTTTCTCCCCAAGCACCTTCTGTGTGATCCTCAAAGGTAAATTTGCTGAATGTTACCTTACAATTACCAAGTGTGGAAAAAGTAGCTCAGGAGAAGAAAATCTGAACTTATTCACTATTGGAAGGCTGACTGCCTTTTACAACCTCTAAAATTTTGCTGGCTCCAAGAAGCCAGTGGAAGGATATTCCTGGGTGGCCAATGGGGTTTAAAAATCATTTTACATATAATAGCTTCATTTGATCCTCACAACAATCCTGTAAAGTAGGGAGTACAAATATTAATATCCCCATTTTGCTGATGAGGAAGATGCCTATACTTACCTAACTAGCAAGTCAGGATCTTGAACCCAGATATTTTGAATTCTATTCCCATCTTTCCAAAATTATTAGTTTAATCAAAATGACAATTTTAAAACATCTGATGTCTTTAGGACAGAGAAAGATAGGTTTACTGGCTTACAGCCAAGAAAAGTGAAATTCAACAGATTTAATGAGAGAGCAAAAATAATTTTTTTCTGCTGTTAAAAATCACAAGTCACTGCTCTTTTCAACAATGCTTTAATTCAAGGCAATTCCAATAGACTTGGGATGGGAAATGCCATTCATATGCAAAGAGAGAACTATGGAGATTGAATGTGGATGGAAGCATAGTATTTTTACCTTGTTGTTTGTTTGCTAGATTTTTTTTCTCCTGTTTTCCCCCCTTTTGATCTGATTTTTCTTGTATAACATGACAAATAAGAAAATGTGTTTAAAAGAATTGCACATATTTAATCTATATAGCATTTCTTGCTGTCTTAGGAAAGGTAGAGCTAAGGGAGAAAGGAAGAAAAATGGCAACACAAAGTTTTACAAAAATGAATGTTAAAATTATCTGTACACATATTTGAAAAAATAAAATACTACTAAAATAAATAAATAAATGAAAATCACAAGTCACAAGGCTCTTATCTTGGAAGAGTCAGAGATGAATCTGGGGACCAAGATCAGGGTTTACATTTTTTCCTGAGGCTGGTTCCCCACAAGGGGCTATAGATAGAGGATCTGGGTCAAACCTAGTCTTAGTCATGTTTGGAAAGCAGAGAAGGAATTCAGTTTAGTGAGAAAAGCACTGGATCTATGAGACAAAGTAACTAGACTCTACTATATAGCAGACATTTCCTAAGGCTTGTGTAACATAAGGCAAATCATACAGCCTTTTTGATACTGGGTTTCTGTATCTATAAAATAAGATGATTGGACCACATGTCATCTAAAGTTCTTTCAAGAATGACAAGTAAGCTGCTAGAAAGACTTATGTGAACTGATGCTAAGCGAAGTGAGCAGAACTAAGAGAACCTTGTACAAAATAACAAGATTATGTGATGATCAATTGTGATGGACTTGGCTCTTCTCATCAAACATGAGGATTCAAGACAATCCCAATAAATTTGGGATAGAAAATGCCTTCTGCATACAGAGAACTATGAAGACTGAATGTAGATCAAAGCATACTATTTTCACCTTTGTGGGCTTGCTTGCTTTAGCATTCTTGTGGTTTTTTTTTCCTTTGGATCTGATTGTTCTTGCACAATATGACAAATATACCAATGTGTTTAAAAGAATTGCATATATTTAACGTATATCAGATCACTTGCTGTCTTAGGGAGGAGGAAGTTAAGGGAGGGACAGAGAAAAATTTGGAACACAAAGCCTTACAAAAACAAATATTGAAAACTGTCTTTACAGGTATTTGGAAAAATAAAAAAAAATAAAAAACTATTGAGAAAAATTAATAAATAAAGTCCTTTCAAGCTCTGAATTTGTGATATTTTGGGAGAAACCACTGGCTCATAAGGAGATCATAGTAAATGAATCATTATCCTTTCCCCATGTTTATATGATGCCACATCCAAATACTTCACTGTGGTTCATTAAGCCACTAGTAACTTGAATTATAAAGAAAGAAAACATGGATCCAGACCAAGACAAAGGAGATATAATTAATTGATGACCAAATTCTGTGAGAATGGAGAAATAAAGACTTAGCCAAAAGAACTCTAGGGATGACAGAAACCAGAAATCCAAGTATCTAAGGATTCCTACTATGTCATCCCGGACAAATGGCTAAGATATTCCATTGCGTTTCTATACCACAGTTGATTTAGCATTACATATCCTTTTAAAAAACATATTAGTAGATGTAGTCCTTGTGCAGCCATATTGATTTCTCTGGACAACTGCATTGGAATTATGTCTTTATGTCTTCAAATTTTTATTCTTGAATTTCCCATTCCTCCTGGGCTAACTTCTTCCAGAAGAATTTTATTACTTATCCTTTTCCTAAGGTCTTTGAAATTTGTTGACAGAATATACGTAGCTTTCCTCTCTTTGATCACAAATTCTAAGAGGAAGTCATCATTTCCCATAAAGGTCTCATTTTGACTTTAGCAACTACTTCTCCCTTGTTAGTAAGAATCAGGTACAGGTTACTGATTCTTCCTCACTTTGAAGGATGACATTTTCTAAGCCAATGGCAAAATTATCATTAACTTAAGCTAAGAAATTATTAGATGTTGTATTTAAGAGAGGTTCTGCAGATACATGGATAATTAAGTCTCCTGTCACTAGTATATCATGACTCTTTGCCAGCCCTGTGAAGATTTATTGAACTCCTCATCTAGCTCCTTATTCTGTCCAGGTGGTCTGTGGTCTTTTCTAATGATACTATTACTTCTCATTTTGCCTCTATTGAGTCACATTTTCCCCCTCTGGTGCCTGAATTTTTTCATATATCTTAAGTAAATGTCAGTTATTATTATCATTACTAGTAATAATAATAATAATAATAATGATAATATTTCTGTATAATGCTTTACTCTTCTCCCATTTACCTAGGTGTATTCTTTAACACTGTCAGAACTATATTTTCCTGTCAAGTCTCAGTAATACCTACAAAGTTGAATTTGCTTCTCTCATTAAATTTGCATTCTCTCATCATCATTCTCTCATTTCTTACACACATTTTATTGTTTTATGCAGTAACATCTTAAGCTATGGCTTCTGTTGTTGACTTCTTTTAGAATTTTTTCTCCTAAGGATTTTTGGACATTTTTGGACAAAGGATTTAGTGCTATTTTGTTTCCTTCATTTCAGCTACTCTTTATGGTATCTATCTTGATATATGTAATAGATATTTCTTTCTCTTGTTTCCTTTTCAGTTTAAAAACATTGTGTTTAGATTTATGAAACTCCAAAAAATATATTTTTACCAAATTTTAGTAAATGTATTGGGTAAGTATGATTCAGAAATTGATGATCCTTTGAACAATTGGTTAATTCTCAAATGTGCCTCTCTCAGAAGCATTTGCCTTTGAATTGCCTTCAGTAATGAAAACACCACTTATATCCCTATAGTCTTCAGAGTCCCACTGAAGACTTCATTACTCTTAATAATACTTTTTTTTCCACAAAAGCTTTCTTATTCTGGGTATTCTGTTCCTCATATTAGTGTATGCTGTTCTTTTAAAAATATTATTTTATTTATAACCATAACTTTTTTGTATTAAATTAATTTCCAAATATGTTCTTTCCTTCCCTTCTGTCCAGCAAGCCATTCTCTTTATCCAAGATTTTAAAAGAAAGAGGAAAAATTAGTTTGATAAAGTTAACTATCACATTGCCCATGTCTACAAGCTATATTATAGACAATCTGCTTCCCTAATCTCCCTTCTGCAAGGAAGGGAAAATGGTACATTTTCTCAACTTTCCACCTTGGCCAAACTTGGTTATTATATTTTCAAGATATTCAATCTCTCTTTTTTAAAGTTGTTTTTTCCATTTCAATTGGTATAGTCACTGAACAACAGAAATATATATATATATATATATATATATGTATATCTATATATATATGTATATATAGATATATATAGTTGGTTTTGCTTACTTAATGTCCATCACTTCATTTAAGTCTTCCTATTATTCTCTAAATTCTGTATATGAATCATTTCTTCCATATGCACCATTATATTTTTTCAATTGTGATTCATTTAACCATTCCTCGGTTGTTACATTTAGTCTGTCAAAACAAAAAACAAAAAACATTTAATGAGTGCCTACTATGTACCAGACACTGTGCTAAGTGCCAGAATCATATTTTCCTGTCAAAAAAGAGGTTAAAAAATAGTCCCTGAAGTTTAATAAGCAGTAGAATGATATGGTCATATTTGTGTTTGGGGAAAATTCCTTTGACAACTAAATGGAGGATGAACTAGAATGGGGAGAAACTTTAGGCAGGTAGTCTCACTACAGACTATTGTAGTAATCTAGCCATGAAATGATGAGGGCCAGCACCAGAGTGGTAGCAGTATTACAGGAGAGAAGAGGGTGTATTTGAGAGATGTTACACAGTTGAAATAGATGGCCCCAGGGGCAGCTAGATGACAAAATGGATAGAACATTGGAGTCTGAAATAAGGAGGACCTGAGTTCAAATTCAGCCTCAGATACTTAACACTCACAGTTGTGTGACCCTGGGCAACTAACTTAATCCCAATTGCCTTGCAAAAAGAAAAAAAGAAGAAGAAAGAAGAAGGAGGAGGAGGAAGAAGAAGAAGAGGAGAAGGAAGAGGAGGAGGAAGAGGAGGAAGAAGAGGAGAAGGAGGAAGAGGAGGAGGAGGAGAAAAAGAAATAGATTGGATATGGAGAGTAAAAGAGAGTTAGGAATCTAGGATGGCTACTAATTTTTGAGCCTGAGGGACTAGGAGGATAGTGTTTCCTTTCCTAGGGGAGGCTTTAGGAGGAGATTAATGAATTTAGTTTTAGATAAATTGAATTTAAGATATCTACTGAATATCCAACTCAAAATGTCTGAAGCACAAATAGAAATGTTTGATTGGAAGTCAGCAGAGACTAGAGCAGTAAATGTAGATTTAAGAATCAGCAGCATAGAGATAGTAATTAAATCTGATGAAATCATAAAGTGAAATAATATAGAGGGAGAAGAAAAAGGGCCTGGGACAAAATACCATGGGACGCCTTCAGTTTGAGAATATGATTTGTGAAAAAATCCAAAAGAGACTGAGAAGGAAGTGATCTGGATAGGGAGAACACTGTAATGATAGCCAAGGGAGGAAAGAGTATGGAGAAGAAGAAGGTCATCAATAGTGTCAAAGGCTGAAGAAAGGTCAAGGAAAAAGAGGACTGAGAAATTTTCATTGCATTTGGCAATTGAGACCAATGGTAATTTTGGAGAGGGCAGTTTGGGATGGAATAATAAGGTCAGAAGCCAGATTACAGGGGGTTAATAAGAGTGAGAGAAAAAAAAAGAAGAAGCACTGATTGTAGACAGATAGGCATTATATATCCTGAGTATGTATTACTCCACTTTCCTTTTTATCTATTAAGTTCCTTTTGAATAAGGTATTACTTCCTGAGCCACATTATAACCATAAATTCCATCCCACTAATTTTCAAATATATATGAGGTCAAATTTATTTCCTTGCATTAAAGAAATCTCCAGATCATCCTATTTATGACCCACACCTTGTGCAACTCTTGTGCCAAGAGTTTCATTGCTGCCCTTATTTTAACATGTTTTTTTTCTCCTGAGAATCACTAGGTCTTTCTTGTGAATTTCTTCCAGTCAGTTATTCAATCAGTAAACTGTGCATTTATTAATCACCTACTAAGTGCCAACATCAAGGATAAAAAGAAAGACAAAAAACCATCCCCTACTTTTAAAGAGCTCACAGTCTAATGAGAAGAGAACATGCAATTGGGGATAGTATTAGAGGGAAGCACAGGGTCACTTGCCAAAAGGAGATTTTAACAGAGGCCTGAATGAAACCAGGGAAGCTAGGAGGAAGAGATGAGGAGTTCCAGGAATGAGGGACAGACAGTGAAAACATTTGGAGTTGGGAGATAGAGTACTTATTTGAGGAACAGAAAGATGGGAAGGAATGTAAGACAAAGATGAGGTGCAAGAAGACTATTCTGTGACTGCCTTCAGAGGGCTGTGTAGTATGCATCTTTCTAGTGTACTTGTTAGATATATTGAAGAAGGGGCTTGGCTCTCTGGCTCATAATGAAAGGCCGGACCCTTGCCATCATCTTCAATATAACCCTTAATTTATCAGGAACTGCTATGTCATCTCAATAAAACAATGTGCATCCTTTACCAAAAGGCTAAAGCGCATCCAGTTCTATGGGAAGAGGTTCTCCTGATCACCCCACTTCATTTTTTTGGTATTTCTATCTCAACCAAGAGTTCCTTAACAGCTAAGACTATGTCATATCTAAGTCTTTTATCTAATCAGAGCTCAACTCAACCACTACCCTCTTTATTTTCTGTATTCCCCCCAACTACTAGTAATAATAATAATAGTATTTATATAGTATCCACTATGTGCTAAGCACTTTACAAAAGTTATCTAATTGCATATCACAATAGCCATTTGAGGTAGGTGCTATTATTTCCATTTCACAGATAAGGAAACTGAGGCAGAGATTAAATGATTTGCCCAAAGTCATATTTAGTAAATGTCTGACTCCAGAAGTAAATGTTTGAGGCCAGACCTGAACTCAGAACTTCCTGATTTCAGCCTTACTGTCACCCAATTTCCTCCTGGGGCCAATCTTCTCACCTCCTAAAAAGAAATTAAAATTAAAATTACCTTGGATTTATTTCATATGTATTTATATGTGTACATGTTATCTCATCCGAAAGAATATAAATTCCTTGAGGAGACAGATTGATTTGTTTTTGCTTTTGTTTTGTTTTGTTTTGTTTTTTTACTTTTTATCACCAGTACCTACCACAATGCCTAGTGCATAGTTTTTTAATAAATATTCATTGGATGATGGTTAGATAAGTCATAGTCATTCTCTTCGATGCTCTTGCTATCATCTTCATTCTCTCCAAGCTGCAAGAAGGACTCTTCTCCAAGACTCCCTATCTGGGCAAGCTCACTCCACCCAACTTGCTCACTCACTGCCTCTCATTGGAAGTACTCAAGTCCCCTACAGCTGCAATCTCTGATTGGATGGTTCTTCCAAAATTTATGATTTAAGGAGAAGGTCTTGGCCAACCAAGTTCTTACTCCTTTCCAGGTTTCTCAGCCCATTTACTTATGAAGGACAATCTCTACCAGGCCTCTGCAAAAAGTGCCTTCTCCCCTTTCAGCTCTTCTTCCAGGGTTATCTTCCCCATAAAATTGTAAACTCCTTGAGGACAATGATTACTTGTAATCATGTACCCAGAATTTTGCACAATGGCTAGCACACAGTAAGCACTTAAAAAACGCTTATTGACTGATGGCTACTATTTGGATTAGTATTATACACATATATACACAAATGTGTGTGTATATATATATATATATATATATATATATACATGCATACAAATGTGTGTGTATACAGAAAGACACAGAGACAGAGACACAAAAAGGCAGAGATACAGAGAGAGACAGAGACAGAGGAGGAGGAAAAAAAGGAGGAGGAAAGGGAGAGGGACAGGGGGAAGGAAGAGGGAGAGGGAAAAGGGAGAGGGACAGGGGAAGGGAGAGGGAGAGGGAAAAGGAGAGGGAGAGGGAGAGGGAGAAGAGAGAGGGAGAGGGAGAGGGAGAGGGAGAGGGAGAAGAGAGAGGGAGAGGGGGAGGGAGAAGGAGAGGGAGAGGGAGAGGGAGAAGAGAGAGGGAGAGGGGGAGGGAGAAGGAGAGGGAGAGGGAGAGGGAGAAGGGAGAGGGAGAGGGAGGAGGGAGAGGGAGAGGGAGAGGGAGAGGGAGAGGGAGAGGGAGAGGGAGAGGGAGAAGGGAGAGGGAGAGGGAGAGGGAGAGGGAGAGGGAGAAGGGAGAGGGAGAGGGAGAGGGAGAGGGAGAAGAGAGAGGGAGAGGGGGAGGGAGAAGGAGAGGGAGAGGGAGAGGGAGAAGGGAGAGGGAGAGGGGGAGGGAGAAGGAGAAGGGAGAGGGAGAGGGAGAGGGAGAAGAAGAGGGAGAGGGAGAAGGGAGAGGGAGAGGGAGAGGGAGAGGGAGAAGAAGAGGGAGAGGGAGAAGGGAGAGGGAGAGGGAGAAGGGAGAGGGAGAGGGAGAGGGAGAGGGAGAGGGAGAAGAAGAGGGAGAGGGAGAAGGGAGAGGGAGAGGGAGAGGGAGAGGGAGAGGGAGAGGGAGAGGGAGAGGGAGAGGGAGAAGGGAGAGGGAGAGGGAGAGGGAGAGGGAGAGGGAGAGGGAGAGGGAGAAGGGAGAGGGAGAGGGAGAGGGAGAGGGAGAGGGAGAGGGAGAAGAAGAGGGAGAGGGAGAGGGAGAGGGAGAGGGAGAGGGAGAGGGAGAAGGAGAGGGAGAGGGAGAAGGGAGAGGGAGAGGGAGAGGGAGAGGGAGAGGGAGAAGGGAGAGGGAGAGGGAGAGGGAGAGGGAGAAGGGAGAGGGAGAGGGAGAGGGAGAAGGGAGAAGGGAGAGGGAAAGGGAGAGGGAGAGGGAGAAGGGAGAGGGAGAGGGAGAGGGAGAAGGGAGAGGGAGAAGGGAGAGGGAGAGGGAGGAGGGAGAGGGGAAGGGAGAGGGAGAGGGAGGAGGGAGAAGGGAGAGGGAGAGGAGGAGGGAGAGGGAGAGGGAGAGGGAGAGGGAGAGGGAGAGGGAGAAGGGAGAGGGAGAAGGGAGAGGGAGAGGGAGAGAGAGGAGGGAGAGGGGAAGGGAGAGGGAGAGGGAGGAGGGAGAAGGGAGAGGGAGAGGGAGGAGGGAGAGGAAGAGGGAGAGGGAGAGGGAGAGGGAGAGGGAGAGGGAGAGGGAGAGGGAGAGGGAGAAAGGAGAGGGAGAAGGGAGAGGGAGAGGGAGAGGGAGAAGGGAGAGGGAGAGGGAGAGGGAGAAGGAGAGGGAGAGGGAGAAGGAGAGGGAGAGGGAGAGGGAGAGGGAGAAGGGAGAGGGAGAGGGAGAGGGAGAGGGAGAGGGAGAGGGAGAGAGAGAGGGAGAGAAAGAGAGAGAGGGAGAAGGGAGAGGGAGAGGGAGAAGGGAGAGGGAGAGGGAGAGAGAGAGGGAGAGAAAGAGGGAGAGGGAGAAGGGAGAGGGAGAGGGAGAAGGGAGAGGGAGAGGGAGAGGGAGAGGGAGAAGGGAGAGGGAGAGGGAGAGGGAGAGGGAGAAGGGAGAGGGAGAGGGAGAAGGGAGAGGGAGAGGGAGAAGGGAGAGGGAGAGGGAGAGGGAGAGGGAGAAGAAGAGGGAGAGGGAGAAGAAGAGGGAGAGGGAGAAGGGAGAGGGAGAGGGAGAGGGAGAAGGGAGAGGGAGAGGGAGAGGGAGAGGGAGAGGGAGAGGGAGAGAGAGAGGGAGAGAGAGAGGGAGAAGGGAGAGGGAGAGGGAGAGGGAGAGAGGGAGAGGGAGAGAAAAAACAAAGATACAGAGAGAGGCAATTTTCCCTCCCCTTCCATTTTTCTGTTTAATGTCATCTTGACCAAAATCACAAGTCAGCAGAGAAACATATTCCTATTTTTGTTGCTTAATCATTTCCCCCTCTCCGTGACCCCATTTGGTTTTCTTGGCAAAGATACTGGAAAGGTTTGTGATTTCCTCGATAGCTTGTTTTACAGATGAGGAAACTGGTGCAAACAGGGTTAAGTGACTTGCTCAGGATCACACAGCTAGTAAATGTTCAAGGCCAGATTTGAACTTATGAAGATGAGTCTTCTTGACTCCAGACTTGGCATTCTATCTACCACATCAGCTAGTTGCCCTTTTCAGACAATATCTTCATATACATCTGCCCCCCAGATTTACCTTTCTTCCACAGAAATACAGTAATCATTAGTCACAATGAAGTTAAGGTCTCTTCCTAACATCTTTGACTTCTTACCCAGAACTTTATAATCCCTAGAAATACTTTCTGAAGATTGGTTTGTTACTCTATGAATTACTAGAATAGAACTGAAATCTGAAGGTCAGTGAATGGATCAAGGGATTGGAATTGTTCTTCTCACACCAAAGGTCAAAACTCAGACTACCCGGAAAGAAGAGACAACAGGGAGACAGATTTCAGGGCCATTAGGACCTTCTAATGGGAAGGGATGTCTAATTCCAGTACTGGTATTAATAAATAATACTACTAAAATTGTAATGACTCACTCTTTACAGATTAATAAAAAGAGCTCCTCTGCTCCTCATAAAAACCCTGAAAGTTAAATGTGAATGCCACTTTCTCCAATTTTAAAGAAAGAAACTTAATTTCAGAAATGTGAAGATCTTAGGGCAGCTAGATGTCACAATGGATAGAACATCAATTCCTAAGTCAGGAGGATCTATGTTCAAATTCAACCTCAGACTCCTAACACTTAGTAGCTGTATGACTCTGGGCAAGTAACTAAACCCCACTGCCATGCAAATAATAATAATAACAATTTAAAAGAAATTTTTAAAAAAGAAATGTAAAGATGTGAATATAGTAGAAGTAATAGAAATAGGCGGTATAAGTTAAAATTCCATCTCTATAAATGTGGGATACATTACTTCACTTCAGTTTCTTCACCTCTAAAATGAGAAGATTGAATTATATTTAAGGTCTTATAACCTAATAGCCTACATTTAAGGTCTTCTAGTCTAACATCTTTACTTTGTTGTTGTTCAGTCATGTTGTGCCATTCTTTGTACCCTGTACCGTAGCCCACTCTCTCCTCCATTATCTCCCAAAGTCTGTCCAGCTCATGTTTGTTACTTCCATGCCACTAATCTGTCCTTCTCATCCTCTTCCATCTCCTTCTACTTTTGCCTTTAATCTCTGTTCTTTTTTTTTCCTGAGGCAATTGGGTTTAAGTGACTTGCCCAGGGTCACACAGCTAGGAAATGTTAAGTGTCTGAGATCAGATTTGAACTCGGGTCCTCCTGAATTCAGGGCTGGTGCTCTATCCACTGCACCACCTAACTACCCCTCTATAGTCTTTTCTAATGAGCCTTATCTTCTCATTATGTGACCAAAATATTTCACTGTTTGTTTTTGTATTTGAATAACCTGAATCAATTACTTTTCTTTATATGTGATAAAACTGGGGACAAAAACAAGTGATTCCCTCAGATTCATAAAGGTATAAGGAAATATTTAATGAAGACTGGTTCCCACTGTACACTCTGATACACTACACTGCTTCAATACAGTTCAAACATTAAAGAATCTGATTTTTTTTTTTTGGAGAGGGAGGGACAACCAGAATTTGGTGATTTATCCAGAGTCACACAAGAGTAATTGTCTTGAGGATAATTTGAACTCAAGTCCTCCTGATTATGGGGTCCATAGAGCAGGAGTAAGTGAACTCACACTCTTCACTTAGATGGTAGGTAAAAACCAATACCAGGAGGATAAAGGAAAAAGAGACAATTTGTATAGAATGTTGAACTCATACTAGCTATGTGACTTCAGGTTAGTCACTTAAATTTTCTATATCCCAGATTATTTGTTCAAAAAATAAGCAACATTAAAGCTTATCGGCCAGCTCTAAATCTATGCTCACGGAACAGCAGTTAGTGCTGAGTTTGGAAAAGAGGAAAATGTGAGTTTATTGCCTCTCTCTAGAGATGTTACTTAGGAAAGAGGGACCCTCCTAAATCTGGTGCTATGGAATGCTCTCAGACCTTCTCTAAAATCATTGATGAAGCCTTGAAGGCCAACTAATCCATCCCCCTCATTTTACAAATGAGGACAAAGATCCAGGAGGGTTAATGCCCAATGTCAGAATTTTAACCTGGGACCATTATTCAGAGCCAGTCTTCTCTGTGTTATGTGAACATCAAGACAGCTAGGGGATAAAGGTAGATAGAGTATTGGACCTGGAGTCAGAAAGACTTGAACTTAAATCCTATCTTAGACACTGGTGTGTGATGTGGTCAAATCACTCACCCTCTGTCTCAGTTTCCTCAACTGTAAAATGGAAATAATAATAGAACCTGCCTCACATTACTATGAAGAATAAATGAGATGTGTGTAAAACCTTTAACACATAGTGTTTAATAAATCCTTGATCCTTTTCTCCTAATCCCTCATCAGATAAAAAAAAATTGAGGCCCAAAGGGGAAATCAACCTGCCCAATTCATATGGTTTCTAAGTGACAGAAGAGAATTTGAATTCATGTCCAAACTAACAAGCTCCAAATACAATGTTCCTCCCACTCTCAAACAGGGATTAGCCGTAATTTCTGGCCAGACAGGGAAGCTGAAATCAGGGCTTTGAATGAGCCCAGGCCAAAAACCGTGAAATGTAATTTGTGCTAATCAGCCTGAGGCTAGATCAGGAAATTAACTTGATACATTAATCTGATGTTCAGGGGTATTTATTTTCAAAAACTAAGTGGAGCTAGGCCCTCAAGACCTAAATCAAGTCATCCTCACTCTGATAAAGGGCCCAGATGAGTGTTAAGTTAGATGGGGGCAAATCCAAAGCCTGTTCAGGAAAGATTCCCTAACCCTTAACTGGTACCCATCTCCCATCCCCACCCCCACCCCTCAAAGAGACCTATTAGGATTCCAAGCTCAGAAGGAAGGGATTTGAGGAAGCAACAAAGGGGAAAGTTTCTCTGACACCAGACCCTATTAAATCAACCCATCAGCCCAGTCACCCAAAAAGAAAATGCCAATCTCACCACCAACACTACACTGTCACCAATGAGAATATATCAAAGAAATAATTTGTAATTCAACACTTCTGCCACTTTTCCCCACCTCTAGCTATTCTTGTACCTTAAGGTTTCAAGACAAGGCAGGAAAGTTGTGGTGGCCAGAGCTTGACTTGGGCCCCTCCCTAGTAGTTTAAATTTTACTTTTGGTAAAATGAAACATTCAGAGTCCATTTAACAGATAATATAAAGACTAGCCACTACAGAGGAAGGATATTCAACAAGAATATATAGTGAGGAAACCACACTGATTGTGGCATCCTTGTGTTGTCCTTCTTGTTTGTCTGAGGTCAGAAGCTTCAAAGAGAGCTGAACCTCTTTCAGGCCTTGTAGTAGGCAATGAGGAAGACTTATTAATTAGTCAAGTTCCAAGGAAAGCACAGATGCTCCATTAAAAAAAATCTTTTTTTTAATATCAGTAGGATTTCTTCCATATCCCTCAGCTTTCAGAGAGCTATCCAATATAGCAAATATTTTTATAAGAAAGGAGAAAAAAATTAGCAAAATCACTCAATGTGAAAAACAAGTCTGAAAATATATGCAATAGACAATATCCCCCATAGACTTCTTACCCCCACAAAAGAATGGCATCTTTTCATATTTGTTTTTTGCTTCTTTGTAAATGTATAATATTCACTTCTTTTAAATTTTATTTATTTTTAATTTATGAAGTAAAACAAGCATTTCCATAATATAGTAGAAAAAAGAGATTGTATATGAAACTTCAAATTTAATATGTACAATTTGCGATTCCTTTTAAATATATAATAGTTATGTAACTTTCTTTTCCCCCTCTCCCAGAGGGTATCATTAGACAGAAATATCTACATATGTGTATATATACATACATATGTGTATACCATTCTATATAATCTTTCTATATGAGCATAATTCTATTTGACAGTTCTTCCCTCTGGATGCAAATAGTATCTTCCTTCATATGTCCTTTATAACTAATCTGGGTATTTATAATAATCCAAATGACTTGGTTGCTCAAAATTGTTCTTAAAACAATATTGCTGTTACAGTATACACTCATTCTCTTGGATCTGCTCATTTTGCTCTTCATTATTTGGTACAAGGCTATCCATGTTTTTCTAAGATCATTAAACTCATCATTTCTTACAGCACAGAGGTATTTTATCATGATCACATATAACAACTTGTTCAGTCATTTTCCAATTGACAGGCATCTCTGTGGTTTTCAATTTTTTTATAATATTCACTTCTGATATTTTGTGGTTATTCCTTCCACTCACATTGTTTTCATTGTTAATTATTTTCTGGCTCTGTGTACTTTGCTCAACATTAGATCATCTTTCCATGATTCTCTTTATTTATCATATTTGTCATTTTTTGCACTACAACTTTATTAACCATTTCCCAGTCTATAGACATTACTTTGTTTTCATCTCTTCACTATCACAAATGTAATGCTATAAATATAATATAAATATGTATTTTTATGTTAAAGTATATGTTAGATACAATCTATGTATACATATTTAACAGTTATCTTGCTGCACAAGCAAAATTGGATTTAGAAATAAGGTAAAAATAACCTGAGAAGGAAAACAAAAATGCAAGCAGACAAAAACAGAAGGAATGGAAATATTATGTTGTGTCCACATTATAAATATATTTAATATATGTAAAGACTTTCTATAAATATATAAAGACTTTCTTATCAGTGACCTCTCTCAGGTATATGCCTATTTATTGGAATCTCTAAGTCCATGAGTATGCACATTTTAGTTACTTTATTTTCACAATTTCAAATAGTTTTTAAAAATGTTATTGATGCACAAGGTATCTTCCTCCATCCACCACCCAATAAAATACACAGAAACCTTTCTCTTGATCATTTGGCAGTGTGTGGATCCTAAGGAGACACAGGAATAGTCCATCCTCATCTCCATTAAGCTGTTTTTCCTGTATAATGATTTGTCAGTAGAAGACATTTCCCTCTATTCAAATGTTACGCCACTGATCTCCAGGTGACCTCCAAATTTCAGTCTTTAAAGACTATGATATTCTATAACTCATTACCAAATACTATTGTCCAAAAAATATTGGTGGTAATTTTTTTAAAAATATTAAGAAGACTGAAGCAATTAAAAGTGTTATATAATTCCCAAATGCAATAAACTCTATTTTCCTTCTTATTTAATTGTTGGTCCAGCTCAACAGTTTTTGCAGTATCTATCCTAGTCCAATGTACTAATGGACTTGTTCTTTGGTTTTTCTATCCCACTATATAGGCTTAACCAACAAACAGGCATTTTTCACATACTTGTTTAGTGTATTTTTTTCCTGTATGTATAATTAAGTCAAATTCTTTTTATTCATTCAATCATTCTACAAATGTTTGTTGTTGAACAAATGAAATTTTTGTTAAATAGAAATCAAACATTCAATACACATTATAAAGAAAAAAATAATAATGTGTCTCTCTCACACATATGCACACACTGGGGGATGAATATTTTTGACTGCATCGATCCATGTAGAACTAATTGTCTCTTAATTAATGGAAGAGTTGCAATCAGCATTTGTGGAGGCAATAGCTCTATTGATGACATCACAGATCTTTAAAAGTACTTGATGAAGTCATCTATGCCTGTGTTCTGGCCTAACCCATCAGACTGTAAGCCCCTTGTCTTTAGTGTCTACCTCACCCTTGCCCACCACCCAAGCACCTGCTATAGTGCCCTCTAATGTTAGAGATGTCGGGCATGTGGTCTTCAGTCTGTGAGTATGTGTGAGTGATTGTGTATGTGTGTGTGTGTGTGTGTGTGTGTGTGTGTTGTATGTGTGTGTGTATGGTGTAATACCCCTTAGTGTGGCCCAACCCAAAATGTAACTGGTAAATATTTAACAGGAAAAAAATACAATAAAACATAGAAAATGATACATTTTAAAACTAAGTTAATATGCAGACCACAGGGCCCTTTGTGTACATTGTAGTACCTCCTTTTTAAGCCCTACACCACTGTTCCACTGTTCTATGAAGTAGAAACTAAGAAAGTATTTCTTAGATGCCAAATTTAAATAATTATTCCAGCACTTCCTCTCAAGTCTATCAGGTCATCAGGGATGCCTGCCTCTTATTAGGCACCTTTATAGTCACATGAAGTCAGTTATTCCAACACAGAAATAGTAATAATAAAAATAATGCTATTCTAAAATTCCAATGAATTTATAATCTCATTATTGAAATTATTACCTTCACGAATACAGAAAGCAACCCATCCGAGTCTGTCCACATTGTGTTATCTCTATTCCCTTTAGTTCCCCATAAAGAGTGCACCCAGTGTTCTGAAGGCTATGCTGAATGCTGGGGGCCTACCTGACATTATCTTGACATCACAAGGAGACCAATGGAGGACAAGAGCTATCCATCAATCACCCCTCACTCTCCCAATGGGACTGGCCCAACTTCTTTTTCAATCATACATTTCTTTGATGACATCCTTCACACTGCTTCTCCTGCATAATTCCTTCTCTGTAATGTGTTGCAGCCAGTTTATGCCCACCATGCACCTTTCCACTAACCTTTGGATAATATTCAATTTTAATTCTTCAGAGACTGTTGTATTCGATGATTTGCAGCTGTACACCATTGCTGGAAGAATATTGATATTCAAAAATGTCTTTTTTTAAAAAAAGATGGTAAACAATGAAACTAATAATGATGAAGATAATAACTCATATTTCTATAGTTCCTTACAAACATGTTCTTTACAAAAAACTTTAGATATGAATAATATAGTAATTGTTATTCCCAATTCACAGATGAAAAAATTTTAGAACTAAACTCAAAATGAACTAATGTCAGAGTTAGGAAATGAACCCAGTTGTCCTGATTCCAAACCCAGCAATTTTTTTAAATTTATTTTTTTGCAGCCTCTCTAACAATTGCTTCATAGTTTTCTAAGCTTATCTTCTATCCCTGAATGGATATTCTCTAGTTTCCTCTTCCTCCTCTCTATTAGAGGGAAGACTTTTGATCTCACCCCATTCTTTAATACCAAAACAATTGGGTGTCTTTCTTAAGGACTGAGACTCCTCCTGGATTTTCATCTCTGACCATCTATCTATATCCTTGATGGTTTACCACATTTTGAATTTCCTCCCCTTCCTCCCTTCACTTAATTGTTCTGTCAACCTGTTTGGGATCTCATCTCCCTCGCTCATTACAGCCTTCAGAGGGAGGGCAGCCTCCCCACTGCGGGCGAAGAGCAGATCATGTCCCTCATTTAGACCCAACACATCTTTCCACAGCCCACTAATTGCATGGCAGCTCAGGCTCATTTGTCTTCCCAGATCATTAAAATTCATCACCACACTCCCCAGCTCCTGCCTGCCCTCGGCCAGGCCAGCTGCACACATTATCCAGGCCTTCCATTCCCGAAGGTTCTGAATGGAGACCTGACCTCTACACCTGAGCACCTGCTGGGGTGTCTGTCTCTGTCATATTAAAAGAGGTCACAGAAGGACGGGAACCATCAAACGGGCCCCACTGCCCCCCATTAAATATTGATTTTAAAAATAGAAGAGGAGAGAGGGAAACCTATGCAAATTGTTTATTGATCATCTCTGGGAAGAATTGAGATAATGAGAGGGGTCCAGGGAGAGAAGGCTGGGAGTTTTTATCTTTCTTCTACTTTCTTCTCCCCTGAGTTATGCCTCATTGCTGATAGCTAGAGCTAATGGGGTCCACAGGTTCAGCCTTGAGCTAGGGTGTGAGTTACTAGCTTCTAGATCAGTGAGAGAGAGAGAGAGGCCCCATTTCTGCTCTCAGCAGGGGATGTGTTCATGAGAAACCTGAAAGTATTGGAATAGATACCATCACATCCTAGCCCCTTGTCCACCAAAAGATTGGAGAAGATGCCACTAAATAGCTGTTAGGAGGAGACTTTTCACCTGGCATCACACAAATAAAAATCAACATCATAGAATTTTGGTATCTTAAAATCAGAGAATCTGTGTTTCTTATATAACTTAAACATGTCTAAGAATGTCCAGTATACCTTTGAGGGATCTTTGACCATGAGTAGACTGCCTAACATGGAGACTTCTTCTTCTCCCACTATGTGGGTTGGGGTAATCTCCTTTGGTTGTTCACATCTATAAATCTGGAAAAATTAAGCTGTTTATTTTCTTTTTGCTTCTCTGCATTTTGCAATTCTTATCTGTTCTGTCCAGTGTGAAGATCCTAGTTCAACCACAGTAAAGACTCCATGAACTAAAGCAGTGACCAGGAAAGGACTTTCTTTCTCTGCTCCCCCTCTTTCATTCTAGCTGGAAGAAACAAGTGGGGGGCTTGTTTCTGTTTGTGTTGCTTGTCCTCAGTTTCAAATGCTGGTGGTGATCCCCACAGGATGAGAAATTCAAGCAATGGTGACCTTGCGGCACAAATGGCAGAAGCGGTAGTCCAGGCTGACATGAAAGCCCTGGGAAGTCAGGGTACCTGGGACTCTGAGCCTAAGTGGGATATGGGGCTTGAAACTTGGACTTTGTTCTATAGCAAAACTTCTTAAACTGTAGGTCACAACCCCATATGGGGTCTTGTAACTGAATAATTTATTATCAGTAGATGTTTGACTTGTAAATCTATTTTATACTTATATACCCAAAGAGCATGTAAAAATTTCTTGGGTGAAAAGGGCTCACAAGTAGAAAAAGTTTAAGAAGCTCTGTTCTATAGGAATCAAGCTAAGCTATGAACCTAACTTCCTCCCTCCAACCCTTGGAAAGGGGTAGGGAAAGGTAAGGAGAAAGAGGAGGATTATATTTCCCATGTGTTGGAAGGTAGAGTGTATTTTTATATTTATGATTATGCCTTCTGGAATAAATATTTCTATATAAAATCTCAATCTAGTAAGTGGCTAAATGGAACTGGGGTACAGAGAATCACCCCCTATTATTAAAGCAACAACATCAAATGTGACTAAAGTCATTTGCAGAGAACTTAACATACCCCTAACACCTTAAGGGTACCTGAGAAACCTGTCTATAGAAGAGAGAAGGATAAAATCTTGTCTATCTGGCTTTCTAAGCAATGAGGGTAGTCTGGGTTAGACTTAGAATCATAGATTCTTAATATCTTATAACAGAATTTTTTATCTGAAAATCATGAAATCAAAGTCATAGAATTTAGAATCTTAATATTTTATCATTATAGATTAATACTCATTTTTTAAAAAGTTTTTTAGGTAAAGCAAATAAGGTCAAATGACTTGCCCAGGTTCACACAACTAGAGATGTATTAACTGTCTCAGGGGGTATTTGACCTCAGTTCTCTTGAATGCAGAATCTGTGTTCTATCCACTGCACCATCTACCTGTCCCCTGTTTAGATTTCAATATATCAAATGCCCTTCCTATCTGATGCCTTTTATATAAAAAAGCTGGCACCTTAATCATGTGAGCTGCTTTCCAGAGTTTTTCTGTGCCTTCAGAAATCAGAAACTAAATGACTAAGATCTCTTCTCTCCCAAGTTCTTACCAACTCTATCCCTTTTTGCAGAGAAGCATTTAACTAGTCAATCCTCACCAGGGAAATCATTAAGCAAATAGGCTTAAGTTCTGGGTTACAGTAATATTTGTAGTTATTGCTTTGTCAAATAGAATTTAAGCACTATGATGTATAAAAAGTTTGAGATACATAATTTCTGTGTAATTAATCATTTTATTAATTTTAGCTAGCAAGTAATTAATAAAACAATGGTGATTTGGCTGTCTCTCTTAAACCAAAGATCATGGTGGATTCTTGATGCTCAAGTGCCCTTGGAAGAGTTGATGTTCCTAACAGGCAGCAATCAATTCTGGTCAAGAATTAAGGAGAAGAATGAATATTATCATGAAAGGTAAACCTATTCTAATGACAGATTGGGAAAAGTATGACTTTGATTATATCACTTTTATTCCCAGATCACACCCCCCCTCAGCCCCAGTCCTGGTCACTCTAGACAAAGGATCTACCACCACCACCATCATCATTCCAAACCTGAGTAAAACATAATTTGATTCTCCATTTAGGTGGGGTCTAATGAAGATTAAAATAAAAGTTAAATCCAATCTCATTATCAGCCCAATTCTTCAGGGGTTGATTTGACCTAATAGAGAATGAGAAAATAGGAAGATAAAAAATCTTGGCTCTTTCCAATAGTAAATAGTGTTTAATATAAAAGAGAAATAATTGTTTCTCTCAGCACCTGAAAATAAGAACTGCTTCATTTTTGCCTTTTTATTCCAGAACTTAGCAACTGTGCCAAGTCCAAACTAGGTATATAATAAATGTTTATTAATTTATATATTGATTAATTGATTGGCTTTTCCCATAAAGCACACTACAACCTAACTACTACAGCTTCTATACAACTAAATAGGTAGAATGCTAGAATTACATGGGCAAAATATTCATCAAGCCATCTGAAAACAACCCTTTCCAAATTAATTAGCCCATCACCAGATCTCAAGAAGCTTTTCCACTTTGTTAGAAGTTGTAAGAATCCACACTCCTCAAAAAGGATCCCATTTTGGGTCTTGGGTTTCCCTGATTTGTATCAGTTCAAAGGGGTCTTTCCCTCAGTCTCAAGATTGTCAGTGCTTTCTAAACCTGCCATGTTCATTGTACTTCCAACCAGTAATAGTTGTCCTATTGGTCCTAGTGGCTGCTTGACTCCTGGATTTCAGAGATCTGCTGTATTGATCTGTAACTAACTTCCCCCTTATCCTGAGCTATGACTCTATCTTAGTGGCTGGTTTCCTCTTTTTCCTTCTCCCCAGCACGCATTTATCTTCCAGCATACCCCAAATCACAAGAATGTATTTTCCAGTACTAATATATCTGAGAAGAGAAAATAAGCAAATTTTGGAACAATGGATTAAGGGAAGATAATTAGAAGTACCGTTAAATCTTCATAGGCTTCTAGTTTCTGATCCATAAACTCCTTGTGATATCCTATAAACCTAATAAGGCCAAATTCTAACTTCATTTCTCATGACTTCCTCTTGGCCAGGAGTTCTGGGCAAGTATGGTGTACCATTCATCCCCCAGCATTTCCATATTGATTTGGTGTTACCACACACACACATTTGCCCATTTAAAAATACCTACCCTTGAAGTCAGGAGGACCTGAGTTCAAATCTGACCTCAGACATTTAAACACTTCTTAGCTGTATGACTCTGGGCAAGTCACTTAATCCCAATTGCCTCAGCAAAAATAAATAAATAAATAATATATATATACATATATATATATATATATATATATATATATATATATATATATATATACACATATATACACACACACACACACACACCTACTTTTCTGTGTTTAAATTAGCAGACCTTCTAAAGCATGACAACTACTTTGATATCTTTTTTCCTGGTGATATTCTTCTCTCCTCTCCCCTGTTACAGAATCCAAGAAACTCAGATTCAGTACAGAAAGGGAATGAAATGATTTATACATAAAGGGTGATACTTTAAGCAAATTAGAAGAACAAAGGATAATCTACCTCTCAGATCTATGGAGAATGGAGGAATTTATGGTCAAAAAAGAACTAGAGTGCATTATGAAATAATTTTGATTATATTAAGTTAAAAAGCTTTTGTACAAACAAAACCAATGGAGACAAGATTAGAAGGGAAACAGAAAACTGAGAAAAAAAATTATATCCAAGGGTTCTGATAAAACCTCATTTCTAAAATATATAGAGAATTGACTCAAATTTGTAAGAATACAGCCATTTTCCAATTGATAAATGGTCAAAGGATATGAACAGACAATTTTCAAATGAAGAAATTTCTAGTCATATCAACAAATGCTCTAAATCACTATTGATCAGACAAATGCAAATTAAGATAATTCTGAGGTGCCACTACATACCTCTCAGATTGGTTGCAATGACAGGAAAAGATAATGATGGAGGTTGAAGGGGGTGTGGAAAAACTGGGACACTGGTATATTGTTGGTGGAGTTGGTAAACTGATCCAACCATTCTGGAGAGCAATTTGGAACTATTTCCAAAAATAGAAACGACCAACCAGTGAATACCCTTTGATTCAGCAGTGTCTTTACTGGGCGTGTTAGTACCAAGGAGATCATAAAAAAGTGAAAAGGACCCATATGTAAAAAAAAAAAAAAAAACTGTTTGTGGCGGCCCTTTTTGTTGTGGCAAGGAACTAAAAACTGGATGGATGCCCATCAGTTGGAGAATGGCTGAATAAGTTATGGTATGTGAATGTTATGACACAATCAGCAGGATGATTTCAGAGAGAATTGTAGAGGCTTACATGAACTGATGCTGAGTGAAGTGGGTGGAACCAAGAAATCATTGTATACAGCAACAGCAAGATTATAAGATGATCAATTCTAATGGATGTAGCTCTTTTCAACAATGAGCTAATTCAGGACAATTCCAATAGAGTTGTGGAGAAAGTTATCTGCATTCAGAGAGAGGACTGTGGGGACTGAATGTGGATCACAACACAGTATTTTGAAAGAAAGAAAAAGAAAGAAAAAAAAGAAAGAAAAGAAGGAAAGAAAGAAAGAAAGAAAGAAAGAAAGAAAGAAAGAAAGAAAGAAAGAAAGAAAGAAAGAAAGAAAGAAAGAAAGAAAGAAAGAAAGAAAGAAAGAAAGAAAGAAAGAAAGAAAGAAAGAAAGAAAGAGAAAAGAGATGAAAGTAAGAATTCTCCCACCCCATAATATCCCTGACATATAATCATCCAGAGATGGAAATTTTGCTTTCCATTGACAGGAACCTCACTACCTCTTTAAAAAGTCCATTCTATTTTTGGATGTTTCTAATTAAGATATTTTTTCCTTATATTAAACTAAAATATGCATTTGAGATTTCCACCTATTGCTCTCAGTTCTAAATTCTATCTACTGGGACCAAACAGAACAAATTGAATCATTCTTTAAGCAGGAAAATCCTTCAAA
The DNA here is from genome assembly GCF_048593235.1 of Sminthopsis crassicaudata. Classification (NCBI taxonomy): domain Eukaryota; kingdom Metazoa; phylum Chordata; class Mammalia; order Dasyuromorphia; family Dasyuridae; genus Sminthopsis; species Sminthopsis crassicaudata. The sequence goes on from NC_133618.1 coordinate 366,585,632, forward strand.
TACTTGAAGATAACAATCATTATCCTCACTACTCTCTACCCCATTTTCACCTTCTCTTTTCTAAGCCAAATACCTTTTATAACTTTGGACAGGTCCAATTGTTAGAAAGTTTATTTTATAATCACTCAAAAAACCAGACCTGTCCCTTTCCCCCTAATTTCAATAAAAAAGAAAACAAGAAAATGTAAACAGTATAGATAAGGCTCTGATCAACTCAAAATTCAAAATAATTCAATCTGACATCTAAGTCAATCTTCACACACACACACACACACACACACACACATTCCTTTCCTAATATGTGATCCAATCATCAACTACATAGCAACACCAGAAAAAGACAATTCAATAGTATCAGTGCTGAAAGGACCCTTGTAACAAAGAACACAGTGCCACGACTGGAAATAACCAAAAATTTATAGAACATAAAATGTTCATGCTGAAAGGAATTTTAGGATTATCACTGCCAGAAGGAGCTTCAGAGAACAATTAACCCAACCAAATCTGGTGAAGAAATGAAAACAGGAAAAGGGAAGTGACTTGAACAAGATCACCTCATATCTAGTTAGTAGCTGAGTAAAGATTAGAACCCAGATCTCTAGATTGTCATCCCACAGATTTTTCCATTATGATCTGATCTTTCCCAGAGAACTAAAAAAAGCCAAATTCATTTCTGATATAGAATCAGGAGCTCCTTGAAAAGGAAGAAAGTAAGCATCTGGAATAAATAGATACGCTTTCTAATATTTCATTTCCTTAGAGTTAGTCATGGATTTTGTGAAATAAATATGACAATAAGTCTGTTGATAGAGCCCACAATCAGGATCCTCAACTAAACTAGCCTCCTCCAGAAGCAGATTGAAAACAGGCAAGCATAGGAGAAAAGAATGTTGGGTTTCTTTTTTTAAAGAAAGATTTATTTTTTAACACATACTCAGTAACTTATTTTAAGCTTTTTAAAAAAGGGCTAATTAATGAGCAAAAGTAACTGGAATGGGCCAAATGAAACTATAAAGTAAGTTCTTACGGAGATATGAAATAGCAAAATTAAAAAAAATATAGCTTTCAAAATAGCTCCTTTTCAGAAAAGCAATGCTACATAAGCAGCTACTAAATTCATTGGTAAATGGAGCCTATTTTGAATTTGAACTTAGAAATTGGATAGATGTTGTAAGAAACAATGCACATAGAGAAAAATCATGGGAAGATCTATTTGCACGCAAAATCAAGTAAGCAGAAATAGAGAAAACAATACGCACAAGGACTATAACAATGTTAATAGAAAAACAACAAGAAAAGAACCAAAACTGTAAAGGGACAATGACAAAAGTTGGCCACAAAAAGAAAAAAACAAACCCTATGTGAAAATATCCCATCACCCTTTTCTAAAGAAATAGGGACCTATGGATGTGGGATACAGAACGTACCATGGCTTTTGATGCTTTGGTTAGTTTTGCTGAACTGGATTTTTTTTTTTTTTTTTTTTTTTTTTTTTTTTTTTTTTTTTTTTTTTTTTTTTTTTTTACCCCTTTGTTCCAAAGAATGGCTCTCTGGGAAAGAGAGGTATATTGAGAAATGTAAATGATATAAAAAAATAAAAGATGTCAATAATGTTTAATTGATGTGTAATGTGGCCATCCGACCCCCACTGCCGGAAGATTCTTGGCACGCTCCAAAGGCCACATTATAGATGCATTTAGTGAAGGGAGTAAAATTTTATCTATTGGAAAAAATAAACTGAATGTAAAAACTTAGTCAAGGTGAAAAGTTAATAGATTAACTTCGATTAGAGATTTTTAAACCACGTAGGGATAAGACCTTGAGCAACCAATATACCCGAGAAATACCTAAGACTCTTCCTGTAAGGGACCGGTGGATTTGGCTTTGAGTTGTATCGATTGACTGGCGAGAATCAAATGAGGTAATTCATGTAAAGAGCTCTGTAAACATTAAAAGGCACAGAAATGTCAGTTCCTATTGTTATTTTTGTTGTTATTATTATTAGATCTCTCCCAGAAGTGAAAAGAATGTCTGGGAATGTGAAATGAGGACTCAGTCCCAGACTCCTACAGCAGCTGAGAAAGCCTTTAGGGGGGAGGGGGAAGGAGAGGGGCAAATCCCTCCCTCTGTGCTAGGGCCACAACAGCTGCAATCTATCAGCACTTTCCCAGCTCCCCCTGAGGCAAATCGGGGATTCTTTCCTTCACCTCAGAACAGAACCCAGGAGTCTGGGACCATTCTTTGCACACCAGGAATCTTTGCCAGTGACAGTAATAATAATAATAATAACAACAATAATCTCGTGTACATGCATGCATCAATATTAAATGCGCGTATGGACTTCATTATTTCCCAGCACTCTGGATTGTAGCTCTGCTGCTGACTCACAAGCTAGTCACCTTTTCAGGGTCTCAGTTTCTTACTGAGAAAGGAAAAAAAAAAAAAAAAAGACGGAATTGAACTAAAGAGTTCTTAGAGTCTCTTCCAGCTCTTAAATCCGGCGGCCCGGTGACATGTTCTCACCCACTTGCACACACAACACCGAGTGCTCGGTTACTCCACCAGGGAAAGCCTCTCCCTCCCCCTTCACACAACTGTATTTAATTATGAATTTATGCAAACAGAAGATTTCAGAGCGCTCGGCTCAGCTCTGACAGCCTCTGGCCCCGGGCTCTTTGAAGCCCACAACTGGCAGGCAGAGAGGGGGTGGGGACGCGGATCTCGGCTCGGCTCAGCTCCGCTCGCCCAGCTCCACTCCCCCATTCACTGGTGGCTACAAGCGTGTTCCAGCTTGTCTGGGCCTGCCCCCTCCATTGGGACTTTTCCTCCCTGTCTTGTTCTGCCAACCCTCAGTTCATTTGGAAGCTGCTTTAAAGACAATGGCAGACTATTTATCCAAAGGAACAGACATCATCGCAGAGCTTGGCTCGGGGCTGTTCTCTCCCCTCCCATCCTCATCCCCCAGAGTGACCTGTGTCAACCCAGAGAGACTGTGGGGAACTCGGTGCTTTTCCCTCCCTCCCTGGGTCCCGTGAGGCTAAGGGAGAGACCAGAAAGGCCCTAAATGACTTTGCCATGCAACACCCAGAGGTGGTACCAAAGTGCGGGTACCAAAAAAAAAAAAAAAAACCCTCCATAAAGCTCCTACTGTGTTCACAACCATATGCTCAGCCATAGGAGAAATACAAAATTTAAATGAGTCCACTGGCTCAGCTTACCCTTTTCTCTCTATTGCAATTTTGGGTTTGGGACTTAGGGAGAAAATTAATCGGAGTTGATAGTTAAAGGGTACATACACAATGTTAAAGGATAGATAGATACATTGGCTAAGTTTAAAACAAAATACTATGTAATATCTGAAGGGGATGGTTGTTGCCAACAGTGGAGAAATGATGTACATAGTATTTCTGGAAGAAAGCAAGACTAGACGCTAATAGTGGGGCGGAACCAGCAGCAGAAGAGTAAACGGGGTGGAAATAACTAGGAATTTGAAGTCAGAGAATTTCGGTTTGAATCCCAAACTTACTAGCTACTCATGACTCTGGGTGAGTAATTCACTTTCTACCAGGCTACAACAGTTTTAACAAAGTTAAAATTTCTAGAGCTCTAATGTCCCTTCAATTCTGACTTCTTTGATCTTTTGTTCTTAGTGGCCCTTCTGGTAGATTCTGAATAAAAATAGAACTTTATAATGAAGTTATAACCAATGCACTTACTTTGTTGCTGTTGTTCAGTAAAATTCTTTCTTTTTAAATAATAATTTATATACATACATATTATGTATGTTATGATATTTATTTTTTAAAATATATACAAAGATAATTTTCAACATCCACCCTTGCAAAACCTAATGTTCCAAATTTTTATCCCTCCCTCCCTCCCCCGTACTCTAAGCAGCAAATAATCCGACATAGGTTAAACATGTGCAATTCTTTTAAACTGTTGTTCAGTAATCTGAAGTTCTTTGTGACCCCATTTGAGTTTTCTTGGCAAAGATATTGGAATGGTTTGCCATTTCCTTCTCCAGCCCATTTTACAGATGAGAAAACTGAGGCAAATGGGATTAAGTGGCTTGTCCAAGATCACATAGCTACTTAGATTCAACTCCTGACTCTAAGCCCAGTGCTCTATATACTGACCCACCTCCTTGCTCATGGGCTTGTTTTAGGGCTCTTTAATCACAAACACACTGTTTTAATAGACATTTCATAAATAGTGAATCACATCCCAAAGACATGCAGTCTTTTATTTCCTGTCACAGAAGAAACTTGATAAAAAAAAAAGAGTTGGGAGGAGGGGAAGGAGAAAACTTTATTTTAGACAAAACTCTTTCTAATTGTGGTAGAAAGATGGGAATCAGGAAACCTGAAGCTAGGGAATCACTCTCCCCTTCCAAGGATTTAGTTTTCCCATTCATGAAATGGAGCTTATAGTCCTACACAAAGTTTGATATGAGATTCAATCTGATTAAATTAAATGGTTTTATTATAGACCCAGAAAGATATGATTATTGCATCATAATTTTAATAGTGAATTTCATCATTTTCAATAGCAATGAATTCAAATCTTCTTAGAGTAGTGATAATTCTAATAGTTTGAGAGCCAAGAGATCTAGATCTCAAAAATTTGCTGTGTGACTTTAAACAAATCACTTTTTTCTGGACTTTTCTATTTTAAAAATGCTAAATAGAATATATGTTCTTTGAGGACAAGGACATCCCCCCCAGTCACATATTTTAAAAAAAACAACACTTTTTTTGTTGTTGGTTGTACATGTCCATTCATTTTTTAAAACATATTTCCTTATGAATCATATTGGAAAAGAAAAATCAGAACAAAAGGGGGAAATCATGATAGAGAAAAAAGTGAACACAGCATGTGTCGATTTACATTTAGTTCTCTCTCTGGATGAGGTTGGTATTTTTCATCCAAAGTTTATTGGGATTGCCTTGGGTCCCTGAACCACTGAGAAAATTCTCTTGGTTCTGCTTATTTCACTCAGCATTAGGTCATGTAAATCTTTCCAGGCCTTTCTAAAATCCGCCTGTTCTTATAGAACAATAATTTCCATTACTTTCATATACCATAATTTATTCAGCCATCCTCCAATTGATGGGCATCCACTCGGTTTCCAATTCTTTGCCACCACAAAAAAAGGTTGCTACATCACCTACACAACACCTGGGACATTTGTTATTCAATCCAATGTCATGATTAGGAGAGGCCTTAGAGCACTGAATGTGGGGATTTCTACAGAGAAAACCTGACTTTCTAGCCTAGCCCAAGGCCCAGGTGAGGATGTCTCTCCCTCCTGGTTGCTATAGGCCTGAGAAATGAGCTCGGCTTGTGCTATGAAAAGGGCAAATAGGGCAATTAGGCAGCAATTAGCTTGAGTGTCAGGCCCTAAAGGAACATTAGCCCTTTTAAATACTGCCTGCATTTCCGGAAAGAACATCTCTGAGAGCCCGGGGTGCCACACTGAATAGGAAAGTATGTGGCAGACAGGATACAGGCTCTGCTGGGTTTCAGTGGGCGCCTGAGGTCTAAGGCAAGAAGCAAAATGTCTTCCAACACTGCAGGCTTGCCCTGATTTACACAGCGATCCTAGCTCTGAGGCTATTGGAGGTAAATTACAGGATCCCCTCATTTTACAGAAGAAGTTTCCCCCTGAAAAGAGTAGTAACAACAAAATAAGAGAAAATTGGTGAGCTAGAATTGAACCCATGTATCCTAACTTGCAAATTTTAACACTTTTCCCTCTACATCCACAGTCTTCAGTGCACCAACTCCAAACAGCTTGCCACATTTAACAGATATGGATGACCCTATTTTGCCTCCATCCCTAGATTGAAAGCTTCCTGAGGTCAGGGCTCCAGAGCAGGAACAGGGATCAGAGATCATCTAATCAAATTACCTCATTTTACCAAATAATAACAATAATAATAACCCACATTTACATAGCATACTAAGGCTTGCAAAGCATTTTACATATATTATTTCATTGGATTGATACCCCAGACATTGTACTAGGTCCTGGGAGTACAAACTCAAAAACAAAATGGCTCCTAATCCTCAAGGACTTTCTCCCTTACTACTAGGAAGACAGGTCTAAGTAGAAGTAACTACAAGGTATGGGAGGGTTGGGGAGAGTGACACAAAAGAAGTAATGAACCGGAAGTCACTTAACTTCTTTGTGGCATTGTTTTCACACCTGTAAAATGGAGAGAGTAATAGTACCTGGGGGGCAGATAGGTGACTCAATGGATAGAGTTTTTGCCCTGGAGTCAGAAGGACCTAAATTCAAATTTTGCCTCCGACACTATCTGTATGACCCTGACCAAGTCACTTAACCCTGTTTGCCTTACGTTCCTGTAAAATGATCTGGAGAATTAAATGGCAAACATCTCCAGCATCTCTGCCAAGAGAACTCCAGATAAGATCACAAAGAATCAAACATGACTAGAAATACGCAACAAAAATTGTACCTACAGTGAGGAACAAAAGAGACCATATTATAAAACACTTTGCAAACTTTAAAGGACCATGTAATTATTTAAATTAAATTTAATTATTTAAATTAAAGCAGTATATAATTATTAATCAATGTTTATTTAATGAGTAAATGAATGGATGTTCTGTAATGTAGGATTTCCGAGTGTAGAAAATCTCAATTAACCAAGACCCAATGAATTGAATTAAAATCTAATCAAATCAGCAAAGGTTCACAGACAGGCCTACTTGACCTGAGTCCAATAAACCAGAAACTGCCGCTAATCTCTTACTATTTTTGCCTACTCAGGGCAATAAAGCTAATGGTAAGAAAATAGGGTTGATGTTGGGGCTTCTCTCCAATAATTCCTTCCTGGGACATGCCCTGGCCCTTAGCCCATCACCTCCTTGCACCTCTCCCACAATCCCCAGTCCTAGATAGGTAAGGAAAGGCAGTTAGCATGAAATTTAAGAATTTTCAGCATCTTTAAAATGTAATCTGATCCCTTTCTTTTACAGGGACTTGGAAGTTCAAAGAGGGGACAGATCTGTCATCAAATTTAGAGCTCAAAAGGATCTTCCAGGTCACACAGCTATCAGGGGGCAAAAATTAGATTAAGACTTTCACCCTTTTCTTATCATTTTAAATCCAGGAATCTTTCTGATATTCCAACCTACCTGTATAAAATACTCTATATGTCTTATGTTTTATTTATATACATATCTGTACATTTATATGTATATGTACATATATATACATATCCACATTGTATGTACATATATGTAAATTCATATACATATATGTAATATTAATTTATTATATTCCAGCTTTGTAAAAGTATTTTAAGTTATAGGAAATAAGGATTATCTTTTTCATTTTATAGCTGGGGAAACAGGACCAGAGTAGGGAATGGCTTTCTTGAGGTCATGCAACTAAAATCCACAACTGTTAGGAATACACCATTATCAGATGTGTTAGAAAGAAACCCTAAATTTGGAAGTCAAGAGATCTGGGTTCCAATCTCATCTGCCACCTAACAGGTGTATATGAATTTAGAGAAAAGTCACTTCTGCTCTCACAAAGTCAATTTCTCCATTTGTAAAATGAATGCTGGACACTATTCTTAAGGCTTCTTCCAACTCTGAACCTCTATGTTCCGAGATCCCTTTCCACATTTATATTCTTGGATGCTGCAAAATTATCTAGGACAGCAATATTCCCTAATCCCTGAGAGTAAAAGCCTGGAGGGGATGAAGGCAGTTAAGGACCTTGTTCTACTGCTGAGGTTGATTCCAAGGTGTGAAAAGGCAATCAGGAGGACAGCCTTTCGGACCAGAAGGTGTGAAAAGGGGAATTTTCTCATTAAGCCATCAATGTACTCAGGTTATTGTGGATACAAAAACCCACCTGAGAGTAGGTTTGGAGAGAACTTTGTAAATCGTTTTATCAGAAAGAGCCGATGTTTTTTCCCCGGTCCCTGAAGGAAATTCCTGATGTCTTTTGTTGATATTGCTGTAGTTCCTTAACACTCCAATTTGAGGTTCCAAGATGTCCTTTAGAGAAATAAAGTCAGTTGTTTGTCCTTCGTTCTTGAAGAGGACCGTGACATCAGGGAAATGATACCATGTCAATCAAGTGCATTGAACTGAGGGAGAGCTGTGTAAGCCTTACTTTTTTATCTGTTGTTGTTGCGTTTTGTGTTTTGTTTGTTAGTTTGTTTTGGTGAGGCAATTGGGGTTAAATGACTTGCCCAGAGTCACACAGCTTGTGAATAGTAAATGTCTAAGCTCCTATTTGAACTCAGGTTCTCCTGACTTCAGGGCCAGGGAAGGAAGGAAGGAAGGAAGGAAGGAAGGAAGGAAGGAAGGAAGGAAGGAAGGAAGGAAGGAAGGAAGGAAGGAAGGAAGGAAGGAAGGAAGGAAGGAAGGAAGGAAGGAAGGAAGGAAGGAAGGAAGGAAGGAAGGAAGGAAGGAAATGAAGGAAGGAAGGAAGGAAATGAGGGAAAGAGGGAAGGAAAGGAAGGGAGGGAGGGAGGAAGAGAGGAAGCTTGAAGATAGCTTTCACATCCTCCCTATGTTTGCTCTTTTCTAAACTGAACATCTACAGTTTTATTTCCCTACAATTCCCTTCTTTGAATGTACCCCAGGCCATGAACAGTCTTTCAAACATCTCAGTCAATAAAAATAATAAAAAAATTAAAAAATTAAAAAATTAAAAATTAAATACCCTATTGTGTGGTCTTAGCTGGAGCTAGAAGGGCAGGAAAGAAAAGGCAATTAAAGAGTAAGAATAAAGTTTCCCTATCCTTAGAAAAGTCACAGAATCACAGAATTAAAAAGTTGTATGGACCTCAACAGCCATGTAGTCCAACTCAGACATGAAAAGAGCCTTAAATAGAACATTCAGCCTCTGCTTGACAATCCCCAAGGAGGGGGAACCTCTAGGTCAAGGCAGCCCATTCTATTTTTATTTTTTTGTGAGGCAATTGGGGCCAGGATCACAAAGCTGATATAATTATTAGGTGTCTGAGGCCAGATTTGAACTCAGGTGCTCCTGATTTCAGGGCTGGTGCTCTATCCACTGTGCCACCTAGCTGCTCGAACCTCTACTTCCTTCCCACCCCCATTCCACTTTTAGACTGTTCTAGGAAGATCTTTCTGGCCTCTTTTTAACTTCTAAGCAGAGACCTGATGGGCCTAGACTTGAGAAGCTGCAGTAGCGGAGTGACTTTGACCTTCAGGGAGGGGACAGAGGCTGGTTGATCCTATGAATATAGGAATAAGCAGGGCATTTAATTACCTTGACCTGGGACTGTTTTAACTGATGTCAATAGTTGATAAAAATGTCATCATGATAATTCTAGTCAACAGTGACAGTAATAGTAGTAATGCTAAGAGAGATTATTGGGGTGAGATGGCAAAAAATAGTGGCAACCAGCATGGTGAGAGAGTGATAGAAATAGAGAGTAGTGGTTTGGGTATTGGACTTGGACAAAGGAAAATCTGGCTTCAAACCATGTATCAGAGATTAGCTGTGTGATCCTGAGCAAATCATTTAAATTTTTTTGCCTCGGTTTTCTCATTTGTAAAATGGGGAAAAGTAGATTCTGCTACATTTAAGGGTCCTTCCAGTTATAAATCTAAGGTACTGATGGTGATGGTGAGAGAGATATAACAATGATGATGATGCAGACTGCATCAGCAGTTCTCCTGCCCTTTCATTCATTTAATCCAGAGATTTACTGATGCCAGTTTAAGGTGGTGATTTACTAATAAATAAATAAATAAATGTTCAAATAAATAAATAAATAGATTAATAAAGAAACAAATGAATAATTTTTTTTAAAAAAACTGTACTCTCACCAATATTGGCAAAACCATGTTTCTATTTTCTGTAGACTGAAGACAGTACCTTATACATAGTAGATACTTAATAAATGTTTATTGAACAGAATTGTACTGAACTGACCAATCCTACCTCCTTTGCAGCATAATTATAAAGATCACATTAGACAAAATACTAAAGTCCTTTGAAAAAGTATGAGGCACTTTGCAAGTGCAGAGAGTCCTCTGATAACAATAGCTGACATTTATATGGCAGGGTTCCAAGTACTTTGCTCTTCCCATCAACTCTTTGGAAATAGGTGCTGTGAGTATTTTTATCTTGATTTTATGGATGAAAACATTGAAGTTCAGAGAGATCAAGTGACTTGATCTTTTTCATATAATGGAACTACAGAGAGGATTAAAAACAATGCCTCTCCTGACCCTGTCTAGTGTTCCTTCCATTATGCCGCATTGTCAGTGATGGACAGTGTATCTGTAATCCAAGGACTAGGCCAGAATAAGTGTTCTCACCACAGAATTGGTTACTCAAGAGTATTTTTTTAGATAGATAGCTAGCATTTATATAACATTTTGAGGTTTGCAAAAGCAGTTTCCATGTGTTATCTCATTTGATAATAACCAAAAAACATCAAATGAACTAAGCTGAATGCTATTTTCCCTTATTGTATAGTTAAGACTGAGAAAGGGTAAATGATTTTCTAGAGTCACATAGACAAAGTAAGTATTAGAAGCAGGATTGGAACTCAGATTTTTTTTTATTCCAAGTTTAGGATTTTTAATCCCTTATATTGCTTAGTTATCATAATACCTCATAAAGAGTAGGATAAAGAAGAGTTTTAGATCTCTGTTAGGAGAGTAAAAATAATATACATCACTATCACCACTGTGACCATCCTCCATCATTCTCAACACAATCATCATCACCACTATCATCAATATCACCACCATGATCACTACCATTACTGTAATCATTATGATGTCCACAATCACCATTATGCGTCAATCAAACCAGATCTATGGAGTATTAAAGTTAGAAAAGAAGAGGCTGAAATTCACAAAAATGAAGTCATTGGTCCAAAGTCACATATTTGTTTGAAACAAGGTCACAGTCACTCTCTACTCATAAGTGATAAAGCCACGATTTCCACTTTACCTCCCTGCTTCCTACTGCCATGTGAAAAGATAATTACAATCATTACACTAATTGTATAATTAACACATCTACTAATCAGTAAATATTTTCCAGGGTCAGCATCCCTTCTGATCACAAGACAAACGATCTAATACAGAGTGCTTTCTTTTCCATCCTTGCTCCACTGACCCCTACCCTTCCTCACATCAAAGTAGATCCAGCTTTTCCCCAGCCAGATCCCAGACTAGCAACGGAATTTAAAGTAGTAAGGAACGATTTCTGTTCTCAGCCCAACTTACTAATTTATAGATAGGAAAACCAGGCCCAGAGAGGTCACATGGGTAACTTGTGTAGCCCAGGGTCATACACGTAGTAAATAGCCAAGATGGAATTCATACCCTGTTTTTCTGACTCCAAATCTAGTACTCTTTCCTCTGTACCATGCTGCCTCAGGCCGAATTTGCTGAGCCAAGGTGAGGGTTTATACAGGCAGCCCTCTCACCACAGAAGCCCAAAGCAGCTGGCATAGCCTCAGGCAAGGCCCAGGTACCATGGAGACAGCTCATCAGAGGGGTCGAGATAGAAGAACAATCCCAGGCTCTGTTTCCCTTCAGGCAAAGCTGGTGCCACCTGCTTCCTCCCTCTGCCCCCATTCACAGACCTGACACTGTGCAAATGTGCCCAGTATGCCCTCCCCTGGAGTCATTCCTCCTTGCTCCCTCTAGTAAGTGAGGGTCTAAGGATTAGGACCAGAGAAAACATGTTATCACCTCAGTGCAGATCATAAAATCATAAGTTTAGAAATATAAGACTTTTGAGGTCATTTAGTTTTGCCTTGTCATTTTATAGTTGAAGAACTGAAAAAAAAGAGAAATGATTTCCTTAAAGTCCTAGAAAAATCAGGATTTGCACCCATAACCTCTGACTAAATTTAGCACTTTTTGCAATGCATTACAAGATGACTCTCCACCATGATCACTCCCCTGAGTCCCAGTCCTGGATTTCCAACTGCCTACAGGATATTTCTATCTGAATATCCAACAGACTTCTCAAAACTAACATGTCCAAGGCTGAATCCACCATCTCCACTTCTATCTCACAAACTGTTCTTATTCCTTCCAATTTCCCCTTTCTTTTGATGGTATCAATGTCCTCCTAGTCCCCAGGCTCAAAAAGAACTTTTGTTCTGGGGCAGCTCCTAATCATGTTCACCAGTTGGACATTAAGAGGCTGGTTATCACATTTCTCTTTACTGCTCTATTGGCAGACCTGAGGAGTGGGAGAACATTTTAAAATCTGTCTCACAAACCTCTATCAGTATACCTTACTGACATGATCAATTGATACCAATTAGTTGGTCTTAATTAGTTCTTAGAAAGGAGTATTTACTAAAGTGAGATAATAAAAACAATTGCTACAAAAAAATCTCTCCTCCCCAACCCCTTCCTCACCCCCTGAAAATCTATGACACTCTCCAATAATCACATACAAAAACCAAACTGGAAAGGGGGTTCAGTTTTAGGGTATATATGGAAAAAGGACAATTTTTTAAAAGTCCTTTTGCTAGAGGCTTCAAGATATTTTCCATAAATATCTGGCATTCTTTATTGCTTTTACCTAGAATCCTTTCATCCAGTCTGTCCTTAGCTCCTAATTCAGACACTGTCATCAAGTTCCTGTTTTCTAGGAATTCTGTAAAATGTTAATGCAAAGTCCAAAATTCCCTAGATCTTTCAAATCTCTTGAGGTTCCTCACTCCCTCCAAGTGATCTCCTCTCAGAGGTTTGGCTATAATGCTCATTGCTTATTTGAATCCTAGGTTTCATCTTCCTCACTGGTTTCGTATGAGCTCTAAAGGGCATGACCAAGTCCCTCCACCAGGCACTGTACTAAACTCTAGGGTTAAAAAGAAAAGAAAAGAAATAAAAATAGTCCTGTCCTCAAAAACCTTAGTCTTGCTTGCATTTTGTTTTCTCATTTTTTTTCCTTTTTGATCTGATTTTTCTGGTGCAGCAAGATAATTGTATAAATATGTATACATATGTTGGATTTAACATGTATTTTAACATATATTGGATTACTTGCCATCTAGGGAAGGGGGTAGGAGGAAGGAGGGAAAATTTTGGAACACAAGGTTTTGCAGGGGTCAATGTTGAACAATTATTCATGCATATGTTTTGAAAATAAAAAGCTTTAATTAAAAAAAAACAAAAAAAACCTTACACTCTATCTAATGGTGGAAGTGGCATGTAGCCATGGGGGAAAAAAAAGAGAGAGAGAATTATTGCGAAGAAGGAGAGCTAATCAGGCAGTCCCTTTCACAGGATCAGAAAACCACATCCATTATTCCAAAAAAGAGGGGTGGGTAACCTGACACACAGATTCCGACTGCTAATCCTTGCCTTACAATGATATAATAGGTGATCTCATCTTTAGTCAATCAACACTTTGGATCCCTGATTTCTAAGATACTCTTTCAATTCAAGGTAGAACCAAACTCCTCTGATTCAGTATAGATGCTAAACTTCAAGAAGGTAGTTAAATTTCACAGAAAGAACACTGTATTTAGAGTCAAGGAATACAGGTGGGGCTGTGGGCAAGTCATTTTCCCTGTCTAATCCTTAGCCTTCCCATCTGAAGGCACTGCCACCAAGGTTTCAGATCCAAATGCTGTGGTTCAATCGTTTTTATCCACATCATTCTATATATCTTCTAACAGCAGATCCACATCGTGTGATGCTTGCTATTCTCTCTATTTTCCCATCTTACGGTTTCTGGTTCAGCACTGTAGCTCTCCGCTTGGAGTGTTTCATTCTCCCTGCACTGACATCCCATCTTCTTTTTCTGGTCATACCCAGGAAATAGTGAGGGACAATAGAAAGAGGGTTGGATTTACAGTAAGAGGACCTGGGTTTGGCTCTTCCACATGCTACTTCTGTGAGGTTGGCAAGTGATTTTATTTCTCTAGACTTTGGTTTCTTTCCAGTTCTACAGCCCATGTTCCTATGCTGATGTCCTTAATGACAAAATCTTTTAATCCCACTTCTCTCTCTAAAAGCCAAGGATTTAGACTTGGAAGGGATCTTACATCTGAAGAAACCAAGACCCAGAGAGAGGAAATCAGAAGCTCATGGTGACACAGGCAGGAAATAGCAGAGCCAGGATTCAAATCCAAGGCTTTTTAACATTTAAGCCTTTCTTTATTTGTTTTTTTAATAAAACTAAGTCTTTGTATACTTTGTGGCTTGTAGAAGCCACAGACAACAAGCAAAGATCAGCAGATGTCACAGTCTGTGACCAAATACTTAAAACCAAATTTTAAAATAGGTACCATAAATACCCCCTAAAAGAAAAAGAAAAAAAAATCAGACTTCTCTGGTACAAAAAGGTCAAAATATTTTACATGATTTTTCCAGATCATGAAAGCACTAGGCTCCTAATCCCTATAATGCAGAAGAGATAACTATAGTACCATACTTCCTATTGTTCCTAGTCCTGCTTTCTAAGACCAAGCAGAACAAGTTTTATCCTCTTCCATGAAAGCCCTTTGAATCCTTGAAAACATGCATCATGTGCCCCCAAGACTTTTTTAAGTTAAACATCCCCAATGCCTTCTACTGATTTGTATACAATAAGATGTCAGATCTCTGCCCCACCTCCTCCAGATGCATTTCCCTGAACACCAATATGCTTCTGAAAATATAACCTCCAAGAAGTGATGGACTCAAGGTGCCTCTGTGTGTGTGTGTGTGTGTGTGTGTGTGTGTGTGTATGACAAATATGGAAGTTGATTTTGTTTGTGCATTTTATTGCAAGGGCTTTCTTTTTCTTTTTGGGATGGGTAAAGACTGGAAGATAAGTAAAATGTTTGTTAACTAAAAGTTAAATTTTTAAAAATATATACACAGCAACAAGATTATGTGATGATTAACTGTGAAGAGCTTGGCTCTTTTCAACAATGAAATAATTCACAGCAATTCCAATAGATTTGTGATGGAAAGTGCTATTGGCATCCAGAGAGAGGTATGGAAACTAAATATGGATCAAAGCATAGCATTTTCACCATTTTTATTGTTATTGTTTGTTTGCTTGTTTTTCCCTTTCTTGTGTTTTTTCCTCTTTTTAGCTGATTTTTCTTGTACAGCATTATGAATATGGAAATATGTTAGAAGAATTGTACGCGTTTAACCTATATTGGATTGCTTGCTGTCTTGGGGAGGGGGGAAGAAGGGAGAGAGGGAGAAATATTTGGAACACAAGCTTTTATAAAGGTGAATGCTGAAAACTGTCTTTGCATGTATTTGGAAAAATAAAATACTATTTTAAAATAATTTTAATGTAACTTCCAGAGCTGAATACAGCACTGCAGATAAAGTCTGACCAAAGATAAAGGAATCCTAAGGGTAGATTCTGGATTCCTGCTGCATCATCCAGTCCACAGCCCAATAATCCTTTATATTTCTCTGCAAGGCTATTTGAGCATCTCAGCAAACATTCAGTCCTGAGGAGTGCTTGGCTCCTTCATTTTGTAACCATCCAGAGAATTAGGAGTCAGCCAATTTGACCTACTCCTTGGGTTGGGCCATCCAATAATTTTCATCCCAGATGCAAGATACAAGAATAATGTTACCTATGAGCCTGTAATGGTTTCCAAACCAGCTGGAGCTGCTCCTGACACGCCCCAGGATTCAATCTCTGTCTCCATGGCCCACCACACTATTTGTCACTCCCAACTTCCTGCAGATGGAGTATACCTGCTTATCTGAGAGGCTCAAGCTGTGGGATTTATGTACTGCAAAGTCTATTTATAAAACCTACAAGAGTTGGAGCACGGATTCCTCACAATAAATTTTTCCTCTCCACACTCTGGGATTTTCTCTCTGCCCATTTGTCACGTTCTGAGTGCTTTCCAAGAAAGGGAATCCCACTCTGTCTCAGAGGAATTAGGTCTTGGCCCTGCAGAATTTGGGAGAGTGGGTAGTATAGCACCCCTGCCTAAATCTCAAAGCAGAAATATTCTGCTCAGGTCTAGTACTGGAAGGACATGGACATTCAATTCAATTAATCCATTCAATTCCATGAACATTTATTAAGTTCCTACTATGTGCTAAACTAGATCAGTGAACTCTTAAAAGATGTGATTTCCCATTCTCTTCCCTCCCAACCCCAACCCTATTCTCAGGGAATCCCGAAACCGATGTTGACAATCCATCTCTGTTACATTTAATCTTTCTGGGCTTCCATTTTCTCATATCTAAAATGAAAGAATTGAACCAGACAGCTTTTTTTTTTTTTTTTTTCAGTTCTCAGATCTATGCTCAAATTTGTTTGGCACTTGGAATTAGCCAAGAGAAAGCAGATAAGAATAATTCCTATTTCTATAGTGCTTTAAAGCTCACAAAGTACTTTACTCATGACAACCCAGAAAGATAAAAAAGGCAAATATCATCTCCATTTTACTAAGGAGGAAACTGAGGCTTTGAGGTATTAAGGGTTCACCCAGAACCATAAAGATACTAAGAAGAGATGGGAAAGGAATTTCCCGGCCTGGGGCTACCCTTGAAATCACAGCTGTCTCTCTATAGGAGCAGGTGAGTACAGTTTAAATTTAGAAATTTAGAGTTTTACTTTTTCTATTATATCCTAAGATTAGCATAGAGAATGGCATATAAGAAATGCTTGTGAACTGATTGATCCTAGAATAAAAACAAAGAAATCCACTGGAAATACTTTAGAGATGGTTTACTGTTGGATAAATTAGGGATTTGATTTTCAATAAGTAGAGATGAAAAAAGAAATGTTCTCCAGCATTGTGGTTGGCATGGGTTAATGTCCACAAAAAGACAGGAGAAAGGAATAAAAGTTCAGAGAATGTGATCAAAGTAGCCAGCTTATAGGAGCAGTACAATATTAACCTGGAAACTAAGGATAATGCCAGAATGTCTCCATCTATGCTTCCACTCACAATCTGAATCCTAGAGCTTATTCCTCCAAATGGGATTGAATTCATTGATTCAAAGAAGTAAGAATATTAAATTGATTCTGCATCAATTTTTATTGACCCTACTTACAACTAACTGATTTTGTTCTGAAATTTCTCATCATGATTTTCTGTCTCTCAACTTGATTCAGAATTCAATTGTCCTGCAATGGGATGTGTTTGGAAATCCAGTTCTCTTGCATTTAATCACTGTTTTATTCTTGCCTCAAGGCAACCTTGAGGGATGCAAATAGACACTAGGGAGTCAGGTCTTGTTATCTTTATACCAAGCTATCCTTCAAGAATGTCTGGTTACCTATCCAAAAAGGTCTGGACATTTTCTTTGGAGAGAGGGGGAGGGAAGGGAAGAAAGAAAAGAAACAGAGACAGAGAAGCAGAGAGAGACAGAGAGAGGATGAGAGGGAGGGAGGAAGGAAGAAGAGGGAGAGAGAAGAAGAGAGAGGGAAAAAGAGGGAGAAAGAGGGAGAGAGAGAAGGTTTTGAAGCTTAGATGATCTGAGTTCAAATCTTGTCTCTGGCATGCTCTTCATGCTATAGGCAACCAAGACAAGAAATTTGCAGAAAAGGAACCAAACTATATAAGCAAAGAGAATATTCTTCACCCCAGGGTTTAGTGTCTCTATCCTCTATGAATAACTTTCTAAAACTTAGGTCTTCCCTACAATGAATGAAATGAGTGTTCAAACAGAGGAGAAGAATCACTCCTTGGCAGGTGGAAAAGGGAGGGGCTAAATGACCTGGAAGAGTCTTTCTATCTCTAATAACAATATCAGTAACAAAACAATAATAGAAATAATTATGACAATAATAATAATAATAACAGAGTAATATCAGATACACTTTTACTGTTTATACAATAATTTTATTGTCACATTTGATTTTTGCAGCAGCCCTGATAGAGAAAATATTTTGTTCACTTGTCATTTTTATCTTTTATGATCTTCCCCATCTGTGAATGTCCAGAGACAAGAGGGAAGAAAGCCTTGGCTGTGCAGCATAGGATTTGTAATGAATTCCTGACTTTCCTACTTATTACCTGTGTGACCCAAGGTAAATCAACTGGCATTTATTAAGCACCTATTACTAGCTTTGTCACCCTGGACAAGTAATTTAACCTTGATTGCTTCTACTTCCTTATCTATAAAATGAGCTGGAGGAAGAAATAGCACCCACTCCTGTATCTTTGCCAAGAAAGTCCCAAATAAATGGGGTCATGAAGAATTGGATACAACTGAAATAACTGAACAAACACTATGTTCCAGGCACTAAGCTAGGTACTACACCAAATGACCTCTAAGACTTCTTCTGGCTCCAAACCAAATATTATCATTCCTTCTTACAAACAACTTTTTCTGAGAAACGATATGGTATGGTGGATAGTGTTTTTCAACTAGAGAACTTAAGAATAAGAGTAAGAATCCCACTTCAAATATTTACCAGCTGTGTGACTCTGAGCAACTTACTCAGCTTCTCTGCACCTCAGTTTACTCACCTGGAAAAGGAGAGGTTTGGACACTGGCTACAGAGGTCACTTTTCAGCTTGAATTCTATGATCCTTATGATCTTCACAACAACCTTATGAGATATATGATTATTGTTCAGTTTTCATTTGTGTCCAAGTGTTCATTTCTTGGCAAAGATGCTGGAGTGATTTATTATTTATTTCCTTTTCCAACTCATTTTACAGATGAGGAAACTGAGATAAACAGGATTAATGCTCAGAATCACACAGCTAGTAAGCGTCTGAGGTCAGTTTTGAACTCAGGTTCTCCTGACTCCAGACCCAGTACAGCATCCACTGCCCCACTTAGCAAGAGGTATAAAATGCAACAATCTCACTTTCAGATAAGAAAATGGAGGCTCAAAACGCTTACACTATCCTGAAGAGTCTGATCCTGAAGCATTTATACCAGAAAGTATAATATAATTTAGAATGCATACTTTGACTTGGTCTGTTTGACCCCTAAGGGCAGAATTGGAAGGGGTATGTAATTGGGAAGGAGGGGTTAAAAGAAGGCAGATCTTGACTCGGTATAAAGAAAATCTTTTTAACAACCTTTAAAAGACTCAAAAGTGAAAATGTCACTGCTTGGTGGGCAGAGATCTTTAAGAGGAGGATAGATCACTGTTTGTGAGAAACATCAAGAAGAGAATTATGCTCAAGAATGGACTGGATTAGATAGTCCCTGAGCTCCCTTCTTACTCTAAAATTTGACCATATCTTATAATAAGATTTCAGAATTCTAATAGTATTACTCTTTGATTACTCAATTCTATAACCTTGCTCCAAAATGACCCAGGGCTAAGTATAGATATGTCCTTAACCAGTCCCTTCATCACCCGTCCAGTCCTCTTTTCTTGTGGTCAGGGAGACATAAGGGAGACCTCTAAAATCTCAGCTATTCGTGGTAAAAGCAGACCTGCCCAAGAACAATTAGCCTTTTGTATTTGAAGCAAGGTCCTGTATAACCTGTGAATTTTTCCTAATCAGAATTACCTTGCTCCCTCATTTAATACTATATCCCACCCCAACATATATACATGCAAATACACACATACATATATGAACATGTGTATACATACATATATATGCATAAACACACACATACTTTCCCACAGCAACCTAAGAACCTAGTCATTCTGTTCATTAAAATATATCCTCCACCAGGGAAAAGGTTAATTGCTGAATTTACATTTTGTCAGCAGTCAGTGGTTATACTAATAATTCTATTTTGTGGTGCTTGGAGATCTAGGGGGACTAGGGATGGGGATGTTTATTCTCTACTAGGTTTCCGAGGCAGGGTTGGGCTACAGGCCCTCCTGGGGAACACAGCTCTGACACACAGTAATTGGCATCTTTCTCCAGCCTACTTGATGTCAGTACTCCCCATAATTCTCTGGGACAGTGCAATATCCCCTAGGATGCTGGCCCTTTTCATCTCTTCTTCCGGAAGGCCCCCCTTTGCCTCTGTGCTTCAGTAATGAGGAGGTGATCAATGAAAGCCCCCAAGCACCTTCCGTTCCTTAAACCCCAACCTCTGGGCAAGAGGGCCGGGCTCCAACAGGCAGGTGCCTGTGGTGACATCTAAGAAGGATGGCACCCCTCAGGGGGGCTAAGAATGCTTGAAACCTTCTCATAATCGCAGTGATCATAGCCATACCAGCTGGGTTGGAACTTCCAAAGCCTTTTCAAACACATTCCCTCACCAGGGTTTCACAACAGCCCTACCAGGGAGGCAGAGCAAAAATGATTATTTGCATCTCAGTGGAAAATATTGAGGATACTCTCTGTTACAGCAGATCATGCAGCTAGTTATTATCAGGGATGGGATTTGAATCCAAGTTTTCTGATTATAAATCTAGGACTCTTAGTGAAGTCTAGGGTTCTGCTTAGAGGATAAGGTTCTTTTAAAAAATAATTTGGTAACTATTTCAATATTATTGATATTCTTTGTGGAGTTTATATATTTTGTGTATTTTTTCTGAGAGGGATTCCATCATGACACGGAAAAAAAAAAACCCAAACATGCATAATAAGACAAATACTAAGAATTACTACACACACACACACACACACACACACACACACACACACACACACATATAATAAAAGCATTTTCCTCAAAACAATCCAGAGATGTAGGATATAATCATCTCCATTTTTCAGAAGAAAAAACTGAGGCTTGGAAAAAAAAATGAGCAGAGCATAATGAAGAGAAAAAATATGAACAAAGATTATAACAACATAAAAAGGAAAACAACAGTAAAGATAACAGGACTCAGACTAATACAATAATAAATCATGACTCTTAAAGCAGGGCTCTTTAAACTTTTTATAATCACAAACCCTTTTTGCACAAGAAGTTTTTATATGCATCCAGGTACATAGGTATATAAATTACTTATAAAAATCAAACAATTATAGATAATAAATCATAATTTCATCACTCCCATATTCAATTACAAGACCCTATATGGGATCATGACCCACAGTTCAAGAAGGTCTGATGATAAAATGAGTTTCATTCTCCTCTTGATAAGGAGGTGGTAGACTGCAGGGACAGAAAAAGGTATACACTGTTAGAGATGGTCACTGCAGCAGCGTAACATGAAGTGGAGATCATTGGGAAATGATATCATATTTAAGAAAAAAAAAAATACTTGTTCCAAAGTAGAAATTACTTGCACACAGGCCACTTGGTAAAAGGCAAGGCCAAGATGGAAAATTCAGATCTTTCCAGAGCTAGTGCTCTTCCCATCCCTCCAACTTTTCTATTTTGGAGATTTCTTTACTTGGTGGGAGGTCCTTTGAAATTCCTGAAAGAACTGCTAGAGTTATCCTAAAATAGAATTTATTTCCACACCCATTAGAGATTATAGAGAGGATTACTATATTGGGAAGGAAATTGGAAAGTTCCTTTGAATTCTGAGATTCTATGCTCTCATGAAATCATTCCCATTTTCTGGTGGAGAGAACTGAGATCCTGAGAAATGATAGGGCTTGCCAGCCGGAGGATTTTAGGGACAGAGCTAGAACTCCTGATTCCCAGCTTTGTCTCTTCCATTATACTAGGGTGTTTTTTAATAAGAGAGAAACAAGTGAGTCCTTTCCAGGCTCCATAGAGAGGGGGATGGTTCCCCACACATGCCCCCAAGGATTTTTCTTTATCTCATTTTTAGTGTTAGTTGGGCCTGGTTTCTCTCCTGCTCTCAGCTTGACAATCTTATCACCTAATGATTCTTTACTCTCCCTGGTATTTCTCTAAGATAATCAGACTAAACATTCCTACTTCTTTCACCTTGTTCTGACTATGTAGGCTCTTGTCCTGTCTCCCCAGATCTTGCCACCCTGTCTGTATCCGGTCTCTTAATGTTTAAAAAAAAAAAAAAAAAAAAAAAAAAAAAAAAAAAAAAAAAAACCCACTAACAACAAAAATGTAAAATCTGTCTTCTCCCTTTCATGTTTTCCCATTGCTACACTCCTCCTATTTCCTTCTCACTTTAAGAATAGCTTAGTGATACAAATGGGATTGTTAGGACTCAAAAGTCAGTGTCACCTCTCACTCCTCAGGTCCAACAAAATCATAGGTTCATAGGATTTTAAGTCCAAAAGGTCCCCAAAGGTCATCTACTCCAATCTCACTTTCCAGATTTAAAAGAGAGAGAGAGAGAGAGAGAGAGAGAGAGAGAGAGAGAGAGAGAGAGAGAGAGAGGGTGAGAGGAGGGAGAAAGAGAAGGAAAGGGAGAGGGAGAGCGAGAAATGGAGAGGGAAAGAGGAAGAGGGAGAGAGGGAGAGGGAGAGATTCAGACAGAAAGAAATAGAGACAGAGAGAAACAGAGAGATGTAGAGACACAGATGTAATGCTGCAGAAACTGAGCAAGATAGAGATTTGAGAACAATTTAATAATTTATTTGAAAAGGAGAGATTCACTGGGACCAAATGGATCCATGGTTTGGTCCCAGGGCTGAATGAGACTATCGTCTCAAAGAATCCAGCAGTGAATGTCAGATACAAGATTCTTTTATAGGGTAACAAGAGCAATGACATATTGGGGAAGGTACCTGGATGATGATGACCTAATGGGGGGAGGAACCTCAGATGAGGATGACATAATGGAGGGAGGTACTGGAGAGGCTCCTGATATTCTAATGATGTCTAAAATGGATAAAGACCTTTATCCCATCAAATATTAAGAGGGAATGAGGGAACCTGAGGCAGAGTAACTGAATAGTACAAATAGGGAAACTGGGTCAGGACATTAAAAGGGAACTGTGGCACAACACAGAGAGAGAGAGAGAGAGGCTGAGAAAGAAGTAATATGTCTAGTGTCAAGAGATATTAAAACCGAGATTGCTATCCAAGTCCTGAGACTCAAAACCTAATACACTCTCCATGATATTTCTCACACATGTAGAGGTGCCCTAGAGTCAGTTCTAGCCAGCTGGAGAGAGCTGATTATAAAATTTCCAGTGTGAGCTTTTACACATTGGAAATTAGCAAATGCCTCAAATCAGGGCTTGAATTATTATTGTTTTGTTGATTGTCTAGACTTAAGAAAATGATGGAGAAATGTTAATTATTCAGATTCAACTTAAAAGTGTGTCTTGTATGTTTCTGGTTGATTTTTGTTTTTGGAGAGCCAGTTGTTAAACATTTAGCAATACCCAACTAATGCACCCCTTTCAACCCATTCCCCACCTCTCCAAATTCTACATTTGTTGAGGGAGGAAGAGTAGAATATTGAAAAGAGCACAGAATTTGGAGTCAGGGATCTGGGTTCAAATCTTTTAGTTTTGCTACTTATTACTTGTGTGTGAATTTGAGCAAGTCACCTCTCTGGGCTTCAGTTTCCTCATCAATAAGATAAAAGGGTTAAACAAGATGGTCTCAAAATAATAGTCTTTAAACCAAATGCCTTCTTAGATGCCTCCTTGTTCTATCAGTCTGAATCTCCAACAGGAGAAAACTTAGTAGAGTCTACTTCAACGGAAAAAAAGACATCCATATAAACAGCTAGTGAATGTTTTGGGGCTTGGGCTGGGCTTGGAGTTGAGAAGATCTGAGTTCAGATACAACCTGAAATATTTGAGCAAGCTAATTGCTTTCTGCCTCAGTTTCCTGATCTAATATGAATATAATAATTTATATGATTGTTGTGATGAATTGTTGTTGAGATAATATTTGTAAAGCACTTTGCATAGTGCTTTACTTAATAAATGCTTATCCCCTTTTTTTCCCTTGCCTCTACAAATAAGGCTCATAGAAGTTCTAGCTCTTGTATGCCTACCCAATACCACCAAGAATGACATCCCCAAGACAACAAAAGATTTGGGATTAGATTTTTTTTTTGAATACTTGAATCTTTTTTTAAAATTTGTTTTATTTTTTCTGGTTATATACGTATATTTACTTTTAAAATACACATTTCTTTATGAGTCATGTTGGAAGAGAAAAATCAGAATAAAAGGAAAAAACATAATAGAAGAAAAGAAAAACAGAAAAAAAAAGTGAACATAGTATGTGCTGATTTTTATTCGATCTCCATTGTTCTCTTTCTGAATGCAGATGGAGTTTTCTATCCAACGTTTATTGGGATTGCCTTGGAGCACTGAAATGCCGAGAACAAAGTCTTTTATAATTGATCATCACATAATCTTGCTGTTATTCTGTACAAAGTATTCTTGGTTCTGCTTGTTTCACTCAGCATAACTTCATGTACATCTTTCCAGGTCTTTCTAAAATCAGTTTGTTCATTATTTTTTATAGAACAATAATATTCCATTACTTTCATATACCATAATTTATTCTGTCAGGATTAGACCCTCTTGATTGATTTTTACTTAGAAAGTCTCACTTCCTAAGGCTGGCAAAAGCATAGGGAGCTCTTGCACCAGACAGGTGGGCTCAGAGAATAAAGTGAATTTCCATAGTTCTTGCTTCTGTCCATGATCTTCCAATGTCAATCAATGGTGGTCCATCCCTCAGATGAGCTAGAATTGATCTAGAATTGAGATAAGTGCAATAGAATTGTGATAAATGTAACTAGAATTGTGACACCCTATCTCACTAATATTTAATTGTTAACTAGAATTGTGATGTATTACCTTGTGGACTTCCCACCTCAGTATTGACATCCTACCTCATTGGCATCCAACCTCTTTGGCTTATTATCTCTTTGAGTATGACTTTAATGAATGGGTTGAACACTTGGCCACTGTTGAGCCTGGTTCTCATTGTCATACTTCTGTTTACTGATCTGCTGCTTTGTACCTCCTTGGGCATAACACTCTGTCATCTCATGGATCAAGTGAACTATAGCTGGTGCTAAAAGTTTAGCTTGATGAGATGTGTGGTTCCCGCAAAACAAGCGAAGGGAATTGTAAGGATCCTTTAAATGGGCGGCCACAGCTCAACAGGAGATTGAGTGGCCCAGGAGTAATTTCTGTGGATATAGGACTGCCCTGTGGGTGGGATCCTGGCCATATTGAGATAGCTGCGTAATGGGTGATGGCTCTCTCGCTGGTTGGTTGTGTGTGTGACCTCACAGGTCCTTTATAAGCCCACTGCAGACAGCAAGTCGCTCTCTTTAACCTGGCTCCCTAACCTGGGGTAGCTGAGCCAACGTGATGGATAGCCGAGAGGTAAGGAGTTTGGTAGTGAACAAGTGGATCTTCAGACCAGGTGTTCATTAGGGAGTTAACAAGTCAGGGCATTAAGTAGGGCATTATGTGAGTAGGTATAATAAAGGCTTTTAAGATTACACGTGGCTGTTCTTGTGTGAGCTACCGGTTATTAAACCATAGATTCAAGAAATCATGGCCAGAGACCTTTGAAGGCCGCAGAGGAGGCGAGCCGGGTAGAGTTGACATTGTAAAGGTCAGTGGTTAAAGGTACTCTGTTAGGCCTAGGACAGACTGGTAATAGTAACTGCTAGGAGGGCATGTTATACAGATGTGTTAAGGGCAAGCTCTGCTACCAGCTCTGGCATACAGCTGTCTTGTTCTCTAACAAGCTCCATATCCAAGATGCCAGGGGAGGCTAGCCCAGGCAATCAAATGAGGCCCCTCAAAAGTTGTAACCTCCCTCCATTGGTCCTCTATCCTTTCCATTGAATATTCTCAAGAAGTCCATAACTACTGGGATTTCAGAGAGAAAGAAAGAGAGCAACAGAGAGAGATAGGTGGAGAGAAGTCTGGGAAACAGCTGCTTTCCTATTTTTCCTCAGGGAAAGAAATAAATCAGTAGTCTAATGAAACAAGTCCAGTGAGGACTCAGTCCCTACCACCCTAGAGTAGAATATTAGCAAACTTCATCTACAGTGGCTGATAGTAATTATTATTATAAATAAATAACAATCATAGTTCTTCTCATTTCTGTGGTGCTTTATGGTCCCTAAAGACCTTTCATAAATGCAGTCTGAACATGAAGTAGTGGAAAGATTGCCAGTCTTGAAAATCAGGACAGTGTGGTAAGAATCTGTGCACAGATGAACTTGAGAAAATCATATTCCCTTACTCAGCTTCTTCATCTAATGGGTGGGTAAATTAGATAAATTGATTCCTAATTTCTAATTCCTATGATTTTATGAAATTGACATTTGGTTTCTGGTACTATACAATGTGCTTCATTCAAGGTAAATAATACAGGATAGGAAGGAGGATGGGAGAGAGTTCTAATGAGCATCTAATATAAGCTATGTGACAGCTTGACAAAATTGATAGAGTCTGTCTTGGAGTCAGAGAGAACTAGTTAAAGTTTGATACCTAAAAGTTGTCACCATGTTGTTATGGCTAAAATGTTTCTCAGTGACTCCAGTTATTCTCTCAGACTATAAGCTACAGGTGGATCTAAGTTGCTGTCCTTCATCCTTGAAGAGGACCAAAATATGAGTATGGTAGAGTTGGGTTACAGCGTGTTACAATCAAGTTCAAGATGTTCTGCCACAGGTTGGACACAGAACTCCTATGAACATTTGGGGTGGATTCTCTAACTTTGTGCATCTCACATTTCTTCCGAGACAATTGAATTCTGTTTTGCTCCTACAGCACAGCACCTTCTTTAGTGGAAGGTCCAAGTCATACAATCAAGTCTAAAGTTCTTAAGAGAGACCTTGAAGGTTCTCCTGGTATCACTTTTTCTAACTACTTTATCAATGCTTGCCCTGTGTGATTTTTACATAAAATAATCTTTTTTGGCAAGCATACATGTTGCATTCAAACAATATGGCCAGTCCAATGAAGTTGTGCTCTCTGCAGCAGAGTTACA